>NC_031783.1:2435968-2491155 GCF_001522545.3 Parus major
GTGATTTGTGCTGTGAGCAGCACAGCAGGTGAGTGTGGTATCCTGCAAGCTGCACAGCTGATAAAAGTGCCTAAAAATAGCAGTGTTGATACAATGCCTGAGCTGAGGCTGGATGCTGGTTTGTAACTTGCTGCACTGAGAAGCAGAGAGTGCTTGGAGTCAGCTGGCCACATGAAGATGTGTTCCTGACACATCTTCAACTTCCCCATCCTGAGAATCCTCCATGAATCCTAACAGCCCTTCAGGTGCTCATTTTTTGCCATGAGGGATTTGTGACCAAAAGGTCAAATAAGATGTCTGTTACTAGAGCACACACCTAGCCTGTGTCCTTGTGTCCATCAAACATGGTTAGAGGTGGTGATGGTTTTGGGATACAGGAAGGAGCCACAGCAGCAGGATCAGGAGTGTGCTTTGGCCCAAATCTCACACATTCTATCCTGCTGCTTTGTCTGAGCCACTGCATCCTCACCTCTGGGACTCAGCTTTCCTTTTACTTTGCAAACACCTGCAGGGAATGCTGGTGTATGAGGATGGCATTCCTGGCTAACAGAGCAGATCCTAGTGGGAAAAGGTGGATGTATGGCATCATGCTGATGAACACAAACTGAAGTGCTGACAGGAACACAGGCAAGTTGTTCTAAAGCTGGTGTCTGGATAATAATTCTGTGTCTGAAAAGGCAACAGAGGCTCTTTGGCAAATATGTTTCCTGGCTGTAAGCAATGATGCTTTGTGCAGAAAACTGATCTACTGGATTTGATTTTTTTTCTGGGATCTTATTTACAGCTGCCTGACCTTATCTTGTGGTAGGTTCCTGGGGTTTTGTGTGGTGGAGGGGTTGTTAATTTTTCTCTACAAGTTAAACTGTGTGCTGAAAAACCATTGGTGATAAACAGCGTGGCTTCCTCTCCTGCCCTGCCCAGGCTCATCAGCTGTGAAGTCAAACCTATATTCTCCAGGGCAGAAGATGGAAAATATTTATGGGGAGTGAAATCCAGTTTGAAAGGACATTCCAGAGACCTCGTGCTTTTAAACTTGGACAGAATCCCTCTCACGTCTGGCAAGGGACGTTGAAACTGGACTGGCCATAAAGTGGTTCACGGGCCAGACTGAGAACAGTTTTCTCTTGTCCAGACTTCCTGCTGAGACCATCGAGAGTGTCTTGGGCAGGCTCCAGGTCTGTGATTTATGGACAAACCACAAGCCAGGAATCTGCAATCTAAGCTCCTTGAGCAGCAACTGTTTAAAACATTATGGAAAGAAATGGCCACTGTTTCCAAGAGACTAAAACTTGGGAGCCATTAATAATGTTTAGCACTTCTTGCAGTTATTAATTAATCCTCCTGCTCCTGTTGTGAAATGAGTCAGAATAATTCTTACTGTACAAATAAGGTCTGCATGGAGCTTAATAGATTTCTTTAAGGGGCACAGTCCATCTGCACTAAGGACATAGCACAGGACTCCAGAATCCCAGCACTTAGTGAAACAGACCCCTCCAAAATCCAGAGGCATGAAAAAAAGGACCTGCTGGATTTGGGTGACGCAGTAAACACAAACTTACAGCACCTTCAAGAGGCTCTGCCCAACATCCAGCTCAAAGTTCTTCCCAGGGCAGTTCTACGTCTGCCCAAACCTTACCCATTGAAATCATGTTGTTTCCCAGTAACTCCTGGGTTCAAAAATTCCTGGGATTTCAGAGAATCTATGGAAGCTCGGCTGCTTAGTGGAATTATCCTGCACTAAGTCCTTTCCAGATGGTTTTTTCTCCAATTGTTTGGGAAGAAAAGGATGCTAAAATATGTCTTGCTCTCTACCCAGAACTGCTCACCTCCTGATGTTTCCGGAGTGAGTGAAACATGGGTTTTCCTACTCTTTCATCAGGAGGAATACTTTCTTCCAGGAAAAAAAATCATTCATTCTCCCTCTGTTCACAGCATCATTTTTTGTTTCTCTGTAACCTCCCTCTTCCCTGGGGCACTTCATGGCTGATGCTGTGGTTCAATGCAGCCCAGAGCAGGAGAGGATTTTCTCTGCCTGGACACTCATCTCCCCATTCTCCCAGGATAAATGGTGTTCTTTGGTGCTGAAGCTCCTTCTAACAAGAATTTAATCTAAACTCACAAGGTCCTTCCCATCACATGCCTTCTGGAACTAGTTTGATGTGTAAACAAGTGGGAATAAGTAAAGTCTGGCTGAAATGGAAGAGCTGGCAGAAGCACAGGCACCAAAGGCTTTAGTAAGCACTTAAACTTGTAAAGACTCCTGACGGTCTCATTGTTAAATATATTTACATCAGCAGGAAAGATGAAAAATTAGGGAAAGAAGCTGAGTTTCCTCCTCTTTTTAAATCCACGTGGCAAAAGGTATTGTAAAGAGTTGTCCATTAAACATCCATCCAATGTTATTCCAAATGTCATGACAGGATCTGCAGGGGACTTGGGGTCAATTAATAAAGCAGTCTGAGGAGCCAAGCAGAGCTTGTTCTCTTTCTGCAGCCCAAGTAAATGAGGGATAACTGCAGTTAAAACCAGCCCAGAACTAGATCAATAAACCTATCCTTCATGGAACTGTGTCACATTAAATCCTTTGAAACATGGGAAATCAGAGCTGTGGCAGGAGGCAGAGGGAGATTCAGCTTGTTTTGTTTCACTGGTGCCTCTTGATCCCTAGACTTGCTCTGTCCCAAGTAGTTTACCAGGTATTTTAAAAAACAAGTGTTCAAAGTTACCTTGCAACAGGCTTCAGGAAATCAAAGGATAAGGCTTAGGGTTTTTAGATGGCAACTGTATTTATAATGTATTTATAGATTATTTAATGCCCAGTGCCCTGGCTGAATGATGGTGGTTCTTCTTGGAAATGATAATTCATTTCACTTCCCAAGAGAACCAGATAAATTTTGGTTTATACCACTGAAACTCATGTCATGTGAGTTACTGAATGGAAACACGCTTGTTTTCCTGGCAGGCTTACAAGAGGAGATGGATATAGTGACCTGCACCATCCCAAAAATTCACACTTGAGAGGAAAACAAACCAAACTGCTCTTGAGGAAAATGCTGCATTTTTCTTTGTTTGGCCCTTTCAAGTCTCTGTGCTGAGTTTGCACTGAGCTCTGTCATCCAGAAGAGAGATTAACACAATAAATTGATGCAACCCCAAACTTTCCTCATTGGAATTGGCCTCAGTGACTCCTTCTATGATCAGGCTGCTGACCTGAATTGAATCAGTTTGTATGAAAAGCTTAAAAAAGTTAATCTGAAGATGCTAAAGAGCCACCAGTGTTACAAGTCTTAACAGAAAGCAGGGGATCTGCTCTTAAACTGAGCAGAGAGAAAGTGAAACAGAAATTCTGAGCAATGCTGACTGCAGCACAGTAATGGGGATGATTATGTACATTCTGTAGAATATGTAATTTGTGTATTCATAGATATGTAGATAATCATATTTACTATAAATCCCACTGCACAGCAAATTCTAGAAGTTATTTTGAAAACCTTTTCATGTCAGCAATAATGTTCATAAGTCCCATAATCGTTGTTTTCTGCAGAGACAACCCAAAGCCACAGTGTGACAGTAAATATCCTGCCTCCACAGCGTGTATCCCAAGTGCTGCTATTTCAGGGACCTGCCTGCATCCACACAGTTCTAATTCAGGGGTGAGTATACATTAGATTAAGCCAAAATTTTCATACTGGAGCCTAAAACACTGGAGTCCTGAGCAGTATCTGATACAGAGCAGTTCCCTGGAGTGGGGGGGAGGAAAAGTGAATTATTAAAAAATTGAGAATGGAAGTCCAGCTTGCTTCAGATCAGCTGCCTGATTTTGAGAGGGTTGCTTCTCCTTGCTGTCATTGTGGCTGTATCCTCCAGCTGATGTTCACAAATAGTGACCAAAGAACCACGGCCTTATTGCCTTTAGGAATGGCTTTGAAATGTCCTGTGAAATAGATGCCCATTTGGTAGCCAGGATATGGACCATTAAGTGTCAGTGCTTCTGGATGCATATTCACTGGAAATACCACAATTCCTTTGGCTTTTGAGTGCTTTTGAGTTCAGTTTAGGGCACTGTGCAGCGAGATGTTCCTGTGCCTTGGTGTAGTTCCTGTGTCTTGGCTCAGAACTGGAGCACTTTCAGTCTGTTTGTGCAATGGGAACTTACAAGTTCTTGCAGGATTTTCTTCTGAGGGATCCCAATTCCCATCAGTGCAGCAACATCAGCAAGAACTTGAATAAACCACAGAAGTGTTGAAAGACATAAACCAAAGGATTTCTTCACATCAGTTTTGCACTGACAGGGGCATGTTGCACCTCCGGGGGAGATTTACTACAGAAAATACACCCCTCAGTTCTGCCAAAATAACCATTCTTTGCTTAAAATTCAAGGTTTCCAGCTAAAATTGTTTGAGCAGATTAAAAATTAAATTGCTTTGCTGGAAGTGAAAACTCACAGTGCCTCAAGAGCTTATTTCTTTCGAAAAGTTGTAGTTGATTCTTTTTTCCTAAGGTTTCCAAACAGACAATGCTGTAACAGCCTCAGGTTCTTTTAGTGATGTCAAATTATGGAGAGAGATGCAATTATGGGTCAATGTTTTGTGTAAAGGAGACATCATATTGTTCACTATTAGAACTGATTTGTAGTTATTAGTGAAGTGCCTGTCTTAATGTTTGCAAAGCTCCAGCATGTTCTGTGTACCACTAAACCTCTTTCCTCTGCCTCTTGGCCTGTTAAGAAGTGTTGATCAGGAGAGATTTTGGTTCTTGCCACAGCCAGACTAAGCATTAAGAAATAAGTCCTGATTTCAACATTGAAATGGTAATTTGAATCACACATTCAAAATTCAGATCCAGTGTATGAACCCTCCCACCACAACTCAGGTGATTTTACACCGGCAAACCTTTAGCTACAATTATCTAATGATTTGGAGGAAATTGTCGTTGATCCCAAGGTGATACTCATTATAGGGATCCTGAGCCAGAGCTAAATGTAGTGGAAACAAGTGAATGTAGAAGAGAGCACTTGTTTTCTTGCTCAGCTCCAGGCAGAAAAAAGTACAAAATAAAAAGGCTCTCTCTTCCGACAGAAAAACTTGGGAAAAGCTTGAGCTATGCCACTGCTCACCGTGAAATGTCAACGTTTCCATCAATTTCCATACGAGCAGCACGGCACTGATTACAACCCCAAAACATTACAATTGTAACGGGCTTCAGCTGCAGCTGCACAGCCGCCACAAGGGTCCCTGAAGTTTTAATGTGGAGACGAGTGATTTTAATGGCAGTTCCGGGCTAACGAGCAGGTGGTGTGTATTTCTCTCCCTACTTAAAACGTATATTTTTATAGATTGATTGATTTCTATATACTGGAACTTGTTAAAAGTAAAAACTAACCGTGCTGTACCATATGCTCTCTTTCGGTGGTCTGGTCATTCCCCTCAGTGACAGGCGGTGCTAAGGACTTGATCAAACGCCCTCCCTGTTCTTTACGTCTCCCCCAGCTGGGGCCGGGCTCGTTGGGGCCATGAGGCGGGCCGTGGTGGCCGCGGCCCGCCCGCTTCGGGCTGGGTTTGCCTCAGGGGACGCCGCCACCCGGTCGGAGAAAGGCTCAGGCTGCTCTCCCGGGGCGAGGAGCAGCAGCGCCCGGAGCCCCCGGCCGCGCCGCCGGGACAGGAGGAGCTCCGGGGCCCCATGAGGGGAATGGGAAGGGGAGGAGGGGGCGGGTAGGAACGGTCTCTATGACAACCGGTGGCGGGAAGCCCGCGCGCATGCGCAGGTAGCGCGAGGGCCCTGTCAACGTCCCGCCGGCCGGTCTGCGCATGCGCGGTGCCCTCAGCGCGCCGAGCGACACTGCTGGCGCCCCGCGCATGCGCTCGGGGCGCGCACCGGGGCTCCCCGCCGTGGCGGTGGGGCGCGGGCAGGGCAGGCAGCCCGGGCCGCGACCGACAGGTGGGTGGGCGGCAGGGCCGCGGCGGCGGGCCCCGCCAGGGTGGGAGACAAGCGCTCACAACGGCGGCGGGCGGGAGTGAGTGACGTCATGACGCCGGCGCCTTCAGCGCGATGCGGCGCCGCCTGGTGGCGAGGAGGGGGCGGTGTTGGAGCCGGGGCTGGCCTCATGCCAGGCGTTACGTCTCTTGTATGACGTAATCGACGTGACGTTCACAATGACGTCATCCCACTGGGCGGTCCCTGTGTGGGTCTGAGGGGGGCTCAGGTCGCGGCCCTTGGCTGGAGCTGAGCCCCGGGGCAGCAGCCGGGGATGAGCGGTGCTGGAGGATGCAGCGCCATCCTCGCTGTTAGCGTGGCGTCAAAGGCAGAAATTCGGGCATAAAGCAGAGGCAGAGCTGCTCAGGGTAAGGAGGCGAGGGCGTCAGGGTCCGAACAGCCGCTTCACTGACAGCCGGTAGGATTCATTGAAGACGTTCGCCGTGCCCAGCTTCAAAGCAAACTTCTTTCTAGCAGTGTTAGTAGGGAAAGCAATTCTGATTCATTTGTCGCTGCTTCATGAAGAAAAGTGGAATTTTATCTCTTGTTTTCAGGCTTGGGGGCACAAGGAACAGCATATTCAAAAGGGTGAAGAGGGACTTTGGACAAGAGTCTGGAGCCGCAGCACAAGGCAGGGAATGGCTCACCACTGCCTGAGGGCAGGGTTAGGTGGGATATTGGGAAGGAATTGTTCCTTGGGAGGGTGGTGAGGCCCTGGCACAGGGTGCCCAGAGAAGCTGTGGCTGCCCCTGGATCCCTGCAAGTGTCCAAGGCCAGGTTGGATGGGACTTGGAGCAGCCTGGGACAGTGGAAAGTGTCCCTGCCCATGGCAGGGGCTGGAATGGGTTGAGCCTTAAGGTGTCTTCCAGCCCCAGCTATTCCATGATTCTGTAATGTGGGCCTGCCTTGAAGGGAGGCAGTGTCAGCTGCTTTACTGACAATACTCGGTCTCTGAACCTGCAGACAGGTTATTTTAATCATTCAGATTTTAGATAAAGCCAAAATTGCAGCTGGGCAAAACCAGTTTGACTCCAGTAAAGCCTAAAGGCAGTGACATTGGCTGTTGCTTGGGCTGTTGGCTCTTTATGAACTCTTAAAAATCACGGACTGGGTTTTGTCTATCAAAAAAGGCCCTTTTGTGCTTGGCTTTTGTATCTGTTTAAAAACACTGTTCTTCCTGTCCTGGTCACTTCTTTCCCCTTTGATTTTGGTGCTTGGGTTAGAACAGTTATCTGGACACCAGTACAGATGTGTCAGAGCAAACTGGAAACAGAACGTGAAAGAATTGTTACTATAAGCTTTACATTTGGAAGAAAATGGACCTCAAGTTCTTCTGACTCTTTGTTTTTCCCACTGGGTCAATTTTCATTACATGCAGAGTGTTGAGGGGTTGAGTGTAGCTCTTGTGTGTGATATTAGCTGAGAAGAGAGCAAGTTATTCATTGTTACAAATTAATGAAGTGTTGGTGTAAAAGATGCATTATTGGGTCACCTGAAGAAATCCATGATGAGTTTTGTCACCTTTTCAAAGAGAGCATCTTCCTGTTTTAGAGAAATCAAGATACTTTGTTTAATTTCACTTAATATTTGACTTCAACATAATCACAAATCAGAAGATATGATTTTGGGGGAAAAAATCAGTAGAACTGACCTTGTTTTAAGTAAATGTGCATTTCAGAATAATGCTGCCTTTTTAGAAAAGAATGGCTTGAATGTTTAACATGGGAGTGGTCTTACTTCCCTTTATTTTCACTTTTTCATTAATTATTCAGTTCATCTTCTTGCCACAAATATCACTGCTCCTTTCTTGATGTACAAAATAACAGAATTGGTTGACATGGTCACAATAATCCCTGTTGGGGTAGAGTCATGGGATGGAGAGCTGGGATGAGGCCACACTGTGGTTTGGAAGGATGATGATGGTTCCAATGGTTCCCTTTTCTGACAGCTTGTTCCTGGTAGTTGGGGTCTCTCCCAACTCATTTCCTAAGGTAAAGAACAGAAAAACAGGACAGGCAGAGAGTACCACCCCACTCTGTGGGGTGGTACTAGAAACATAAGTGCTCAATGACAACTGTTTGCAGCTGCATTTTGGAACTTACTTAGCTGCATTTTAATAATTTTGAATGCCTTGTATTGATTCTGTTGGATTTTAATTAATCATTTTGTCCTTTAATACTCCTTTAGTGGTTTATAGAAGAATTACCCCTCTGATACCACAGAGAGCTCTCGTTATCAGCAGAATGTAGGTCTGGGTTTTTATAAACTGTGTTGATTTGACTTAATTTTATTATCCCTCTTTATTCAACAATTCCCATATAAGCCCTTTCTTTATCAGCCTTTTGTTGAGCTCAATCTGCAAGATGGGTGTTTACTTCCCTAATTGTCCTTTTTGAAAAATCACAGTGACTTCTGCTTGCAAATGATCCGATTCTATTGACAGAAACACCTTCAGCAGCTGCTTTTCAGTGTGCTTTGGCTAGCTCCTAAAATAGGCTGCTTTCAGCACCATCAGGGGATGGATATTATGGAAATATTTAGTATTTGCAGGATTAACAGTTCCACAGTTTATGTAGTGGCCTCGGTAGATTTTTATTCTTAGTTTTCATGTACTCCAATAAAGGACTTTTTTGAAAGTCCTTAACTTTTTCTGACAGGGTAGTTTTACCTCCTAGTTTTAATACATTGCATTGTTTAAATTCTTTGTTTCTATTCAGAATCCAATTCCATCACCATGATATTATTTTACATCTTTGTTTTTATTATCACTCTGATTACTTTTCTTTCTCTGAAAACCAGGTGTGTTTTTATCGAATATGGTTCTCTTTATTGATTTTTGGGTCCTCTACCAAAATGTTTTTGTTCAGTCCTTAAAATCAATTGTATTATTCTCTTAAAATTAATAGCTTGTTGTTTTCAGTCAAACCAATTTGATTTTTGCATCACCAGCTGCTTCTGTTTGTGATTTGTGTGCTACTGTGTTTGCATACAACCAGGAGCACTTGCACCTGCACTTTTCTCCTCACTTCCCCTTTGTCCTTCCAGAGGAGGTAGAAAGTGAATTTTCTATTCTGGGGACGTGTTGGTAGAGGGACACTTTGTTGTGTAAGTAATGATTTAAAATTCTGTCTGGAATGTGTTAGATTTTTTTTTAGTGACTGTGAAATGCTTTGAAATTCTTTACCATATGAACAGGGTGCTGGCAAGGGGAGGTGTAGCCCTGAACAGAAATGTGAGGACTGAAGGGATATCAGATATGGAAGTGGGTGGTGTCAGATGGACACTGATGCTGATCCCTGCTGAGATTGCTCCCTGGAATCTCAGTATGATTTTCCTACCTAGCATTCCCTTGTTTATAGAGACTTGAATTAATTTCTCATTTCCTATTTTCTGCATCTGGTTTGTTACCCTTCTCTGGCACAGGGAAGCTGGCAGAGACCAAGACAAGAGAGTTGTACCCTCTTTGGGTTCCTGTTTTACACTTACATTTGTTCTCTCCTCACAGAACAAGCTCTGATGTTCTCAGTGTTAAATTTTTTTGCACTTTTACAGCTGCAGAGACTCTGCACTGTACTGATGCAGTGTCATGTGTTTATGAAGTACTGATAAAGGTGTTGGTTAGTGCAGGAACCTGCTGAAAACAGGCTCTAGTGAAGAATACCCCAAAAGATGGAAAATAATGTGCTTTTTCAGAAGTCACACTGTGACAAGCCAGCATGGTGCATCCCATCATCCTGCTGCTGCCATCACACTGTCTTAGTGGCTGGGGTGATGCAGGCCGTGGCAATTAGCTGATTTCTGAAGACTGAGGTGAAGCTGGAGGGAGGGGTGGAGGAGAAAGGTGGCTTCCTTTGGACTCACTCCAGCGGGTCCATGTCCTTCCTGCACTGGGGACCCCAGACAATAATTCAGGTTTTGTTTTTGCCTCATTTTCTAATGTTAAATAATCCCATTTCCCTTAGCATTTCCTGTGAAATACAAGAGATTGCTTCCAAGGTGTCTCCCTGGTTTTGGAAGTATAAAAGTGAATTTTTCTTTCAAGATGAGGAATTGAGGAGGAGATGTCCTGAGGCACCACTCTGGTGCTCGGGAGGGGAGAAGCTGTCTGCTGTGTGCAAGTTGTTGAGGCCTGCCTAGCACTGATGGACTGTTGTAGCCAGGGTGATGACATATTCCTGGAGACTGAAATGGCAGGAGAATTGTTCCTGGAACAGACACACAGTGTAAAGCAGCAAGTGAGCAGGCCCAAATGTTCTGTGTTTGAGAGCATGTCAAGTTGGACTGCTGGTGGAAAAATATTTTCAGGGGTTAAAAGAGAGGCTGCTCTGAAAAGTGGGAGGGTAACAGATGTTTTAGCTGTTTGGGTTTTTTAAAGGGTTTTATGATTTAAGTAATTACAAGGCAGTAAATTGAAGGCATGTAATAGGTGCATACTTTTAAATCACAGAGTAATTTGAGTGGGAAGGGACTTTAGAGATCATCCAGTTTCACCCCCCTGCCACAGGCAGGGACACCTTCCACTATTCCAGATTGCTCCAAGCCTTGTCCAGCCTGGCCTGGAGCACTTCCAGGGATGGGGCAACCTGTGCCAGGGCCTCACCACCCTCGCAGGGAAGATTTTCTTCTCCATATCCCATCCTACTCCCTGGCAGTGGGAAGCTGTTGCCCCTTGTCCTGTCACTCCAGGCCCTTGTCCAAAGTTCCTCTCCATATTTTTTGTAGGCTCCCATCTGGTACCTATTGAAATGGTGCAAATGATCATCAAGAGCAGTCATTTCAAAATACACTAAATCCATCTTTTTTCCTTCTTTTACCAGGTTCTATCTTTCATTCTTACAGGTCCTGCTTTGTACCATTTTCCTGATCTATGTTTACTTGAAGGGCACAGCTGGGCTATAAATTTGGTATCTCAGTGAACAGGTAAGTGCCGCTGATTATTTTATTTGTGATTTGTTGAGTCCTAAAATCCTCCAAAATTAACTGACTATTATACTGAAAGAAATTACTTTCAAAACCATCACTTTTTGAGGTTAATAAACTGATGCCAGAGCTGGTTGTTACGGGCAGCAATAGCAGCAACTTCAGAAATACTGAGATGTTGAACAGAGCAAGAACCTGTAAATGCAGGTCTGGAGATGGAGGAGTAATACAGATAAATTCTTAGTTTTGCATCATAGGTGTGTCTGATCTGCCTGGGACACTGAACATTGATAGCAAATGCCAAAATGCTGATCTAAGATGAATATCATATATTATGATATATGGAACTTACCATAAATAATCCAGCAGTACAGATGTGTCTGAGGTATTTAAAGCCATGTAGGATGTGAGATTTGGGACTTCTCCACATGCTGTCTCCTTAAAAGAAAATGGTCATTTACAGTTATAACTACTTCAGGGTTCTGTCCAGAAAAAGTAAATTTATGAGCCAGCTGCATAAAACTTTTGTTTCTCCCTAGCAGAAGATTACTCCAAGATTCACAGCAAAATCCTCTGCAGGTTTGGGAGCCTGAGTATAAAATAAATAAATCCATTAACATCTGTAATTGCTTATAGGAAAGTCTGACCCATGGGAGTGTGTAACCAGCATTCCTCTGCCTCTCATGTTTGCAGCCAAGCCATTTGAGAAAATAATCTCCCATGTGTTTTTCCTGCTTTTTGAGTCTTTCTGTGCCCAGAGCTTTACTGGAGAAACTGGACCACAGCTGCTGCCATTCCAAGTGAAACACTGGTTTAGATTTGAAAGAAGTGGGGTTTGGGAGCAATATAAAACCCCTGGTGAAATAGCCAGAACCATCATGAACTCAGGACTAGGAAGAAGGGGACAATGAAAATATGTAAGAATGGAGCTCTAGTTTTAATGTTGCCTGGGAGTTGATGGCACTTCCATCTGGACATTATACCCAGTGCTGTTCCAGATAATCCCTACCTAGTACTGCTGTTCTTGCTGTAGCTGAAAAGATTAAGAAATTAATTTTGAAATACCATTTATTTAGTGACAGCAGTTTGGGAAACATGGTCAGTGCCATGGTTTCTTGAGTATTCAGGGGAAGAATTCAGCAGGAGCTAATGCTAAGTGAGCAACTGTAGAAGTAAGAGGAGAAAATGTGAACATGTTTAATAAAATTGTTCTCTGACTTGTCCCAAAACCCCTTCTGAAATGCCAGAAACTCCATTTATTTACTTCTCCAAATGAAGTTATCTCTCCTCTCTGCAACTGTAATGTCTCAAAGTGGAGTTTAACACTCCAAAATCTGCTTGAGCTGAAAGATGGGGTGTTTTTCCTGTTTCATTCTCTGTTTTTGTGCCATATAAATATAAGCTTATATTTAGAAATATAAATATGCTTGGGCATGTCTGTTGTACAGTTATAGGGACACTGTTTGGGGTCAGTATGTGCTGTTTCTAATCTTAGTATTTCATGCAAATTCTCTTCCTCTTCAGCAGTTTACACCTTGTCCCTCACTGCATCTGCCTGTACAATTGTGCATGACCACCTTCCTTTGTTTCTTTGTTTAAGGGCTTCCCCAAGTGTCTCTCTGAAGCTCTGTAGATTACCATGATGATCCTATACATGCACTGCACAAACTGAGGTGCCTAATTTATGGTCCAGAGTCTTCTGAAGAACTAGCTTGTGAAAGCAGGTTCCTTGGAGAGGAAAACATGCTCTGCTGAATGTGAATTAAGTGTGGAAGAATGAACTGTTGGAAGTGCCCACCCTGTCTGGCAACCTCATTGGAGTCTGGAGAATGGACATCTCTGAGGTGCTGGAAGGGCTGATGCAAATCTGAGCTGATTCTGATGTTTCCCCCTGCCCTCCAGTCCTCAGAGAGTTTAATAGGCCACAGTGTTACTGGAAAGCAAATGGATGAACAGGACAATGATTTTAAAGAGTTGTGGGCAAATATTTTGAGTAGGGCAAAGAAAAAGGCTGGAGATGCTGAGGCAACAAAGAGGGCTCAGAACAGGCCAAAGAGCACCACAACACGAAGCAAATTAAGAAGAGGCAAAGCTGCTGCTAAGAGCCAAACCCATCATCACTTACCAGCAGTGAAAGAGACAAACTTGCCTCAAGATTTGGGTCCAAAGGAGCAAACACTGGTGCACGAAGATGATGGTGATGATGCGGCCTGTGAGACTGCACAGGAGGATGGAGAAAGAAGCCCTCTCCCTGCCAGCCAGCTGAGCACAGAGACCACTGAGTGTAGCCAGAGGTCTCTGACAGGTGAGTGATCTGAACTTGTTCAGACAGAAGATAGGCAAGGACTGGAAAGACTCTGCAGCTTAGTCAGGGTTTTAAGAAATCCATCTGGAGGGGACACAGTAGCACTGTTGGAAGCAGGCTTGCCCCTTGCACAGGTTTAACCTAAGATTGTGTTCTGTGCTGCAGGCAGAAGATGTCCCTCAGTAAGGTGAAGCCTTGGTACAAAGTGATTTATTGGCCAGTCATTATTCACTGTTTTTTGCAGTATCAGAACTGAGAAAAATACTCTCAGATCATCTAGAAGCAAGCTCACTGTGGTGCTTTTTCACTCAGTGCTTCATTGTATGATGGCGTATTGTCACATCAACTGGATGCTGTCAAGGGCAAAAACATGAATGAGTTAGGAAAGGTGTTGGATTAATTCATAAAGGATTAGTCCTTCAGTAGGTGTTAAACACAATGGCCAGAATGCAGTCACCAGTGGTGGAAGTTCTTAAACTGATAAATTAGGTCAGTCAGGAATGGGACATTCTGTGGTGGGAATGGTGGGAGAGCAGGGCTGTGGGACTGCCTTCCTTGTCCCTGCTGGAGACCTTCCTTCAAGGCTTCCTTAATATTCCTGCCTCTAGAAGGGATACAGAGGTCTCTAAACACCCCTGTAGCACAGAACCCTGAGTTGTTTCTGTGGCTACACAAATTGTTCACTTCTCCCAGAACGGCTGTTGCAGAACTGGGCCTGGCCTAGGCTGCTCTCAGGGAAGGGCCTCCCAGCAGCTCTCAGTGTGTGTTTAAAGCTGCCTGGTAAAACTGGTGTTTTCTCCCTCTCTAGTAAATCCTCCGAGTGTCTGTTCCCAGACTACCTTACCCTTCCTTCCTGCTACTCCTCCAGGAACCTGCTCCTCACCCACCCCAAAGGTGCGGGTGGCAGAGCTGGTGGTGGAGAGAATGCAGCAGTTCAAGAGGGTGGCACCCGAGCAGCTGAAACACAGTTCAGATGGGAGTGTGCCAAAGGCTGCAGCCAGCGGGGATTTCCCTGCCAGGAGCCAGGAGCAGAACCCTCCTGAGGATGGTACGTGTCTCCTCTTGGCTCTGGTGTGTGCAGAATGAGTGGCTGGTGAGAATGTGGAGTGCCTGAGAAGTGGTCCTGGATCCCCGACCTTTGTTCCTGGCTGGCTTAGTGGCTTGGTGTGCAAATCACTCCAGATCCCGGAGAAAACTTCCTTAAAGGATTATCCATACTTTTTTTTTTCCCAGCTCTTTTCTAGGGCTGGATTAACCTCATGTAAATTCTAGAGGAATAATTGTCTTTTTTGAAACAGGTTGAAATTGCAAAAGGAACAGTGAACTTGGTCATCCTTTCCTTGGGACAGTGTTAGGCAGCTCTTAGGTAGCCCCATCTTTGTACATCTCCATGTCTAAGGTGATACGTTCTGAGTTGATAAATTGAATTCACAGCAAATTTACTCTGGGTGGTTCTTTATACATCAAGTCCTGTTGGTTCTGTATGGATGTGAAAATCTGCTGTGTTATACATTCAATGTATAAAAATTCCATATTCTTCCCAGAAACTTTGGCCAAAACTGTCCCTTCATTGTCTCTGATATGTGATGCACTGTGAGCTAATTGTCACCTCCTGCTCCTGGGCTAAGTCCAGTCTTGGAGTGTTGGAAAGGAGCAGGTTGTACCTTTCCCAGTGAGAGATCAGGTGTGAAGGTGCAAAAGAAAAATTGCAATTAATTTTTGTGTGTCTATTTTAATAAGCTAATAATGACAAGTGTAACAGTTTCTCACCTTCCATACAGCATTTAGTTTTCCATCTTATATCATCTCTGCCTTCTTTGCTAGATACCCACCGTCTCCCATCTGTGGAACACGACAGTGCTCTGGCTTTGGCTCTTCAGCAGGAATCCAAGGAGGAAGCCCTGGCAAGCCTGGAAGATGCAGGCTTGTTCTTCTGTCAGATCTGCCAGAAGGATCTCACAGCCATGAACACCCTGCAACGAGAGCAGCACGTCAACAGGTGAAACACCAGCAGGACCTGTCCTTTCCATCCAGCCCCCCATAGACTCCTCACTCAGCCCAGCCATGGAAGAACTGGGAGCAGGGATTCTGCATGACAGTCTTTACCTTTCTGGCTTGAATTAACCAGTCATTTTGATGTGAAAGCAGAGGCTGACTGCCTTGCCCTGCAGGGCTTCTGTATGTGTTTGGCCAGGCCAAATCTGCTTTCATTAGCAGTATGGCAGAGGAGCTGCCATTCTAAAGGAACTTGGTAATCTTAAAGGTCTTTTGTAGCCTTAGTGATGACTCCCTAATGCAAATTTTGAGATCTACTGAGTTCAGCCAACAAAATTATGTTTGCTCTGTTTTGCTAAAATTCATCTAAGGATATCTGGTATGTCACTGTACCTGAGCTGTTTGCTTAGGATAATGTGACACAACTCAGAGAGATGACTCAATTGAAATTACTGCCTTTCATTTAACAATTTCCTTAGTGATAAATATCAAATACAATATATTATGTACAGGCAACTCTTTGGAAATTGAAACTATGCTTTTCTGTTGGTGAAGTATCAGAAACAACACATTTGAATGATTGTAAATTCTTAATTCAAGCACTTCAAGAAAGCAGGAGTGATGTAAATTGTCCAGTCCTACATCAGTGGCTCCCACTGATCAGGCTTGTGTGCACCTGCAGCTTTCTAAGTGTTACTGTTGTTTCTGTTTTCAGACATTTTGTGCTGCTTGAGAGGACAAAAGCTGTAAAACAGTGACACTGTGCTAGATGTATTTTTTGAAAAATCAGGCTTTCTGAACTGTTAACATGTCATCATATGTAGAGATTACAAGATTATATTAGCCAGGGATTTTTTGATAGCAGCCTTCATCCCAAGAATGAAGCTGTAGGTGGACAGATGCACTGACACAGCAGTAATCTCCAGTGCTGAATGGTCTCTTAGCACAGCCTTGTGGGTGTTCATTACCTAATCAGGGAGTGACTTTTGCAATAGGTCCTGCAGATCCAGAATTTCACACCCTGAATCTCTTTGGAGAGGACAGAAAAAGAACAAGTATAAATTTTTACATAATTTTGGTCTGCCAGAAGTTATTGGAAGTTCATCATGCTGCACTCTGGAGCATGGTGTCAATTCAGCAGCTCCCTTTTCTGTTAACAGGGGTTTATAAATGAGCTGGAATGTTAGAATGAATGCAGAAAGAGGGATGACACACTTTAAGTGTGTTCTTCGGTGAGGCTGTGGACTCCTCATTCCTAGAGATGTTCAAGGCATGGATGGAGTAACCTGTTCTAGTGGAAGGTGTTCCTGCCCATGGCAGGGGGGTGGATCAGGATGGCCTTTAAGGTCCCTTCCAAGCCAAACCATTGTGGGACTCTGTGATTCTAAAGTTATTCACTTCACTTGCCTTTGAGCAGTATGTTTTTAATATGCCTCTGAGATCATTATCTCCATGTAATTGTTTCATGTCGTGTTCACCACAGTGGTGGGCACATAATTCTTGTTTCTTTAGTGTATGTTCATGGCTGTTACCAATATTAGCAGTGATTGTGCTTTTAAAATAATTATTATTGTTGTTGTTGTTGTTGTTATTATTGTTACTGTTCCTTTTAATGGTTTCAGTCTTAGCATGGACCCTTCAAAGTCTCCATAGGTAAGCTTTGCCATTGTCTCCCAGGTGTCTGGATGAGATGGAAGAAGCACAGATGTCATCCTCCAGCAAACCAGTGGTCCCTGAGTGTCCCATCTGTGGGAAGCAGTTCCAGACCCCTCAGAGCCGAGTCAGTCACCTGAAACGCTGTGCTGTGGAGATGGATGTGCCTCCTAATCTGCTTCTGCAGGCAGTGCAGTTGCAGGTGGCCACGCTTGGTGATGCAGCTCTTCAGTATCCCAGGTAAGGTGGTAGGATAAAAAAAAGATGCTGCTTGCTTCCTTTGGCCTGAGAGTTGTTGGAAGTTGAGAAGAACAGTAAATGCAAGGCTCACTCACACACTGGGCAAATCCTGAGCCCAAAGCAGGTCAAGTAGAGCCATGACCCAGTACCAGGTGAGGAGGATGTGGCAGTCAGTTGGAGAAATTGTCTTAAATTTCCCTCAGAAGAGGTCAGGTGGTGGATGACTTTAAAAGCCAGCAGGCAGGAGCAAATGGGGAGTAAATAACCTCCCAGTGGTTTGTCAGAATGATTTGTGCTCTGTGAGGCAATTTCTCAGTAAAGCTGAATGGTGTGTTTGAGCTGATTGAGCAAACCGCAGAGTAAGAGTGTGGAGCCTTTCCTGAGATCTGTGGTGCCAGTGCCTCAGCTCATGGCTGTCCTGGGAACATCATTTCACCCTGAGCCAAAGAGGAAGCAGATGTGATGGTTTGGAATGTGGTACAGAGCTGCTCACTTGAATTTGAGCAGAATCTTCAGAGTGCAGCAAGTGGTGCCTGAGTGAATTTGTGGAGGGGCTCATAAGTCCCATTGTGCAAAGGAAGGATTGACTGTTCATTGTGGAAGCAGAAGGGTGAGAAGGCATTTTCTGGTGATCTGGTTTTCTCCCTGCTTCAGCTTATTTGTTACCCTTTGGTAAAAAAAATCATTCAAGGTAGAGATAGCAGATGTTTACATCCTAAAATAAGACTTCTCTAAATTGCTCTAAATTCCATGAATGATAAGAAATCCTTTGCTCTCTGCTAGAAAAGAAAGTATTGAATAGTTTTTATTATGCTTGACATGGGAATCTCTCTGAGCAAATGGAACAGCTGCTCAGGAGTACTCAGTGATTGTTGTGTCTGATCCAGTCACATTAACTTTTGGCTTTTGGCTTCCTGCTGCATTCTTGGATTTCAGCAATCAGCCCAGCAGGGCAAAGCGGAAAGGCCCCTCCACCGAGGACTCGAGGAAAACACAGAAGAAGGCCAAAATAGAGCCTAAGGATGAAGATTTGCAGGTTGCCATAGCAATGTCACGCTCTCTGTTGGAGCAAGAAAAGCAGGAACAAGCAAAATCAGTTACAAATGTGAAAGCAGTGGCTGCTTTCCCAATCAAATGGAAGCCAGGATCAGGTATGTGTTACAGCAAGGCAGTGTCTGAGGCTGTGTTATTGCAGGAGTAACGTGGCTGCTCTCCACCAAACCTTCCCTGTTGGATACAGGAGGGATGACAGCCCTGTTCCTGGTTTGTTTAAGCTGTCAGAGCTTCAACAATATGCAGTATCCAGACAGTCAAGAATGACTGCAGGATGTCCATGGGTTTCAAGAATCTTGTGCTTTTTTTCACTGATCTGTTGTTTTTAATCTGGAAAATAGTCTGAAGCTGTTGTTTCTTGTAAATTGTGGAAGTGAGGAGATATAACATGAAAATATGGTAGTTATTTCTTCTGTGGTAGATTCTTTTCCTATTCCTCCTGCTGCAGCCTGGATTAATACAGCTTTTTCAGCATTTTCTCGTATCATTTTGTCCTTTCTGCAGTGCCATATGTGTCCAGTACATGCTGCTGAGCAGGGCCTTGCCATTTCAGAGTGCAGAAGGGTTTAGAAAGGCAGACAGCTGCCAGGGGAGAGGGTTGAGAGCTGTACAGAGGGGAAACTTCACTCTTCACAACCCTGTTCCTGCCCACAGGTACCCCCAGTTGGATTTGGAGTTGGGCATTAGTAAGGCAAAGGTAGTAAGGCACAGGATTTCCAAATGAAAGCTGCCCAATGTTTGTGTGAGCTGTGGTTTGATATCACCCATGACCAGAACACAAGAAAAGGAGTCCATGGTCCTGTTGGTGTTCATTTCTCCCATATGGGCCATGTGAGGTTTTGGACTACCTGCACAACCTTAAGAGTTGTGTTCCTATGCCTTTTGGTTGTCACTGATTTACAGCACTGAAGAAGCTGCTGTGTTGATCTCTGCTCTGTCTGTTCAGTTGTTCACTTACTTGGGTTCCTTTTCTTTTTAAAGACAAAAGAAGGCGTAGAAAAGGCACCAGTGCCCCTCCACCTCTGCTGCTCCAGGACCCGGAGAAGGCCCAAAAGCGGATCCAGGAGCGAGTAGCTATGATGCTGACAGAAGAGGTGGAATTCCCTCCCACCCCTCAGCTGCCCATTAGTAGGATTCTGGAGGATGAGTCTGAAAAAGCAGCCTGGCTCATGCCATTGTCCAAAGCCAAGGAATGTTTTTTATGGAAGAGCAGTGCTCTGACAGGACCCTGTGACCCCGAATCATTCTACACTGCAGCCTTAACCCCTCCAATTGTACCCTGGAAACCTGTGCAGGTGGGGCTCTGTTGTCCTTGCTCTGATATGTGTGTGCCCTAGTTCCTGATACTTGCCCTAGATCCCTTCTGTTTCTTCATTTGGAATGTAAACCAGTGATCCCCTCTCTCTGCAAACTCGCTGCCTGTGATCTGCTCTCTCCTGCTCTTACACAGTCAGGTTTGAAGATCTTGAACTTTCATTTTTGCCTTTTGGAGAGGAGAATAAGGTTCATGCTACCATGGTTCTTGAGCTTTCAGAAAATAAAAGGGATGGGAACAGAGAGTACTGAGTAAAGGGATCCCATCCTGCTCATTGTGCCATTAGTTTGTCCAGATTTATAGCAGCCTGGCTTTTGTTTTTGTACTTGGCACTTCTTTCTGGACAGTTTTAGTGTGAACTTTGCCCATGGTGCACTCAGCTAGGATTGGGGAGAAAAGTTTAAACCTGATATTTGCTAGCACAGAGCAGGTGGGAGTGCCTGGAGTTGTTCAACAAATCATTTGCACTCAGGCTTTCCCTGTGCATCCCACTGTCTCCTGGTGCATGTGAGCTTTGATCCAAATCACAGTTCCACTCTTTCATTTTGGTTCCACCTCAATCTGCCTCTTGCAGTGTTCTGTATTTTTATAAAAAGTGCCCACAGAAATGGACCAACCTCTCTCAGTCTCTTCTCCAAGAAGGATATAGCTTCCCTTTCTTCCCTCTTTCTTCTCCTGAAGAAGTATTTGGTGCTCTTGTACAAAATCTACTGTTCATATTTAGGTTCTTTATTTAATACTTCTTCCCTAGTCAAAGCCCAGTGTTTCTCTGGCTTTTTACAGGTTGAGGCTGGAGAGGAGGGACTCTGTTCTATGAGTTTTGACCTTTAATTCAAGCCAAAAACTGCCAGAGAAGTTTAAAAACAAAAAGCAGAAAGGTCTTTAAAATCATGGCAAGAGTGCATTTTTCCTCTGATTCTTTCCATTCACAGAAATGGCTGAACTATTTTTACTTAGAAATAAACAAGCAAAACTATTTTTTGGGATATGAAGGCCAAACCTGGAAAATAACCACTTCAAGGTGAAAGTTTGATTTAGTTTGTGTAACTGCAGAAGCATTTCAGAACTCAGAACAGAAGCACCTGGAGAGCTTCAGCTGTGATTTTTGCCAGGAACTCCATATGCTATATGGAGCTATAATGAAATGTTTAGATGTTGAATTGGGAGCATTTCTCCCATCCTTTCTCCCTGCTTGGCAGTTTTTCTGCATTTTCTGTTATAGTTTGCTTCTCTTCAGAGCTGGCCCATCTCTGGAGAGTCCTTCAGAGAGCTGCAGAGAGCTGTTCCTCAGAATCCCCTGTACCTGGGCAGTGCTCTGTGATCCTTCATAGATGTTTCAGGACTATGAAGCAGACACTCTACTCCAAGCTCTGCAAATACATAAACCAGGATCTAATTTATTGGTGTCTTTTCTTCTCCTCACTTGAACAGAATAAGCCAGAGAACCTTCAGCCATCGGTGGGGTCTCACCAGCCAGAAGTGTCCCAGCAAACTCAGCCTGACCTCAGTTCTCAGGGACCCACTTGTACAAAGGTTGGAGGCCAGACTGCTGATGAATCCAAGCCAGGTCCTGAAGGAGATGGGCAGTTTTTATCCTCGAGCCAGAAGGACATTCAGACCCTGCAGGACCTGGTGGAGTTGGCCAGGGAAGGACTCACCCTTACTCAGTGGAACCTTGACACAGGCCATGTTCAGGCAGCAGAGCAGCCAGGTGAGTTCTGGCAGCTTTTTGAGCCCTGCCCCTGGTTCCTTCAGCTACACAGAGCCAGACTGTGGCTGGGCTGAGTCAGAGAGCCATGGCAGCATCCACAGGTTGTTGTTGATCCAAGAGGTGATATTGTGAGGGCACATTTTCCTGCAATAAGATGTAGATACAATCAACCTGTTATTTCTGAAATGAGTCATAAATCCCAGCTTTTAAGAGACAGCAGATACTTAATTTCATTTTAAAATTAAAGAAATCAAAGTATTTTCTGCCAGGAGGGAGCCTGGATGTGTTCAATCAAACAAAAAATCTTCATTCCTCCTTATCTTGGGCATACAAGAGAGCTGGAGAGGGACTTTTCACAAGGACATATAGGACAAGGGGGATTGGCTTCAAACTGAAGGAGGTTGTATTTAGATTAGGTATTGGGAAGGAATTGTTCCCTGTGAGGGTGGGCAGGCCCTGGATCCCTGGAAGTGTCCAAGGCCAGGCTGGATGGGGCTTGGAGCAGCCTGGGACAGTGGAAAGTGTCTCTGTCCATGGCAGGGATGGAACTGGATGGGCTTTAAAGTCCTTTCCACCCCAAACCAGTCTGTGATTCCATTATTCTACCTGGACAGCCTTTCTGTTATGTGCACTGTCTTTTCAGGTCTTGAGACAGTCGGATGAGAGAGATGCACAGGAGGGATGATTTTGTGTTGGACATCGATTACACAAACCTGAAGTTTATCTGTGCCTACTCAGGGTTGAAAAAATACAACACCTGGAATTCCTCTGTGGGCAACTCTTTAATGTCCCCAGTCACAGTTGCATGTGGTGCACAACTGCATATTTCAGGGGCAGTGGGACCCCTTAAAGTGCTCTGGCTCTGCAGTAGAATCTATTGTGTCTCCTGTTCATCTGTGAAAGAGAGCACAGTTCCTAAGCTTACCTGTCTGCATTTGCACTTGGATATAATACTCCTCATTTCCTCTGCTAAACTGTAGCAAATGGTCCCTGGCCCTTTAATGTGTATAAATAACAGTGAAATGGTGCTTAGGTACCCTCAGCCTGTCACAACCCAGAGCCAAGCCTTACAAAAAGGCATAAGGGAGAGGCTGAGCCTTCAGCCCAGCCAGCCTGGTCACAGCAGGTGTCACAGCAAGGATCTTCTTAGCAGTTCTTAGATCATTGTGTCTCACAAGGAAGTTGTATGTGACTTGTGATGTGCATTTTCTTCCCTGAGGAGAAGATCTGACTCCCAGTGATCCTCCACATAGTGGCTTTGTGCTTCCATCCAAGGAGAAGAGCCTTCTCAGGAGCAGCAGTAAAAGAGTAAGAATAACCTTTTTTTCCACCCTTTACATATTCATCTATAACAGTTTTTAAAAAGCTGTTGCATTTGTGCAATTCAAAGAAGTGTGGACTATTTCCCATTGCTTTCTGTGGAAAGAGTGGTGCTTAAGGTTCCCAGTGACTGAGGATTCATCATAGGCACAGGTGAGATCACACCTGGGGTGTTCTATCAAAGCCCACAAGAGCCTGGGGACTTTTCAGTTCTTGTCCTACCTGATGAGAGATTATTTTAATGCCAGGGAACAGAAGGCCAGGCTGTGCAGGTTGTGTTGTAGCACTGAGAGTGTTTGGGGGTATGAAGCAGGGACGCAGCTGCAGCATGTTGTGCAGCACACTGCTTTAATGCCCAGGAGAAAACTGGCAGCAGCCCAGGAGAGACAGAGCTGTTGCTGCTCCCTCTGGGCTCACACACCCAGCCCTGGATGGTTCTGAATGGAGCTCCTTCCTCCTCTGGCACCTTCCTCCCCACACCGTGTCATTGCAAGAATTCCTGGGGGAATTATTGCAATGACTGGTTGACTTCTACTAAATCCTGGCACAAAAGCCTGGTAGATGAAGGAATGTTGTGAGGGCCATGGAATATGAGCAGTTGTTGCTGCTAATTGAGCTTTTAAAGGGTTTGGTGTAGAAAACCCTCAGTTGTGGGAACACAGAGGATCTAGTTTGAAAATCAGTGTGTGCTCTGTGGTAACTGAGTGAGAAACACAGCCTAGTAAGTCACAGATTTATTTTTTTTTTATCAAACCTGTGGTGTTCTGTAGATGTCATCTTATCCCACATGCACCAGAGGATGTGTAATTTTCCATGAATGTATAATCAGTTTTATTTAATTGAAGTTCATACAAAATAAAACTAATTCATTTTCTTATCTAGGTCATCCATTTTATCTGATAAAATTTACTATCTTTTGCTTGATAATGAATAATCATGCCCTGAAAGGAAGTACATTTTGGTGCTGGATAAATTTTGATGCTCTGACAACATACTTCCATATGCTTAAAGGATTAAGATACTTCTAAAAGGAGACAATTCCTAGAGCTGAGAATTGGTATTAAACTTGAGCATCCCAGCTACTTGGTACAGAAACTCTAGATGTTCTTTGGGAATATTCAAAAAAATTATCCTTAGCAGGAAAAGGTCTTGTTTTGTTTTTCTATTAAACCAGAAGCCTTTAGACACAAGACACAAACTGTTCTCATGCTGTTGTTGAAACTCAGTTGCTCTCAACAAAAGCAGTATGGTCATTTTTTCAGAGTCTGTTTGATTCCATTATAGTTTTCCTGAGCAGATGAAGTGTTGAGGAGCTGGATTGTCAGTGGGGGAGATTTGTGCTTTTTATGAGCACAAACAGTGTAACCATGTAGAGCAAATGCACTCACTGCACTGGTTACACATCCCCTGTGCTGAAAACCCTTGGTCACATCAGTGGGGTCCAGTCTCAGTGGCCTCCTCAGCAGGAGAGAATGTTCTGGTGTGTTCTCCAACACACAGCTCAAACCTGCTCAGAGCTGTCTTCTGGCCAGTTTCTCTGCCTTGCACAGAGAATGGAGCAGCCAGGAGGTTTCTGGCCTTGTTTAATTTCCCCATTCTTGATTGATAATGTTAGCACCAGCAGGAAAGCTGTTCTGGGCTCACTGCCTGGAGCGCCGCATCGGGAGCTGTGTTTGCTGAGCAGCCTCACAGGTATCCCACCTGCCAAGAATAAGAAAGCAAGAAGAGTCAGATTAGTTTCCAAACTGAGTTTTCTGTCTTCCTTTTGGAGATCAGTCCACAGCACTGCCACAACATGCAGAATGTTTCCCAGCCCACCTATGAAGGCTGGGAGAAGTATTCTGGTGTGTGCTGCTAATTCCTGCTGGCTGGAGCGAGTTGAAAGGTTGGCTCTCCACAGCCACTGCTAATGTAGAAACCTGCTAAGAAAATGGAGATCTGTGTTGTTCCAGGTGGAACTGCATCTCCTGCAGATGTTCCCTGGAATAAAACTTGCAGTTCCTCAGTTCTGCAGTAGGTTTGAAAAGCACAAGGTCAGTGATTAGGGTGTTAACCATAAACTGGTTTCCATGTGCAGTCAGGCAGTTTCTCAAGCCAGCTGTGATCCTAGGGTATTTCACACTTCCCTGAAGCACTCCAGGGCCACCTCCAGAGCTGCAGCACTAGGAGGGATCTGAGTCTTCAGGAGGTTGCCTTGAAGCAGCTCCAGAGGAGCTGTCTTGCCATCCTTGCTCTTTGGCAGCATACCCCAAGCCTGACCTTGCTGTCACCATAACACACCATATCACAGGTAACTCAGCCCTCCCCAAAATTCTAGCCAAAGGTTCTGGAATGATAATAAAAGTTGTGTTTCTTTTTTAAAATGGAGTGGAATTTACAAAAGAGGTTTCATTAGCATGCTCATAAATCCCTTTAAACTGGAAGCCTGTGTTAGTTTTATTCTGTAGGAGCCCCTTGTTGCAGAGCTGCTCTTCTCAGCTGTCATTGCCAGACAGTGAAAAGAGAGAAGAAAGGCTCATTACCCCCTCCTGAGTCATCCTCTTTCCTCTTACCCTAATTATAGTGAATTGAGTTCAAGTCTGTTGAAGTGGAAGTTACAGTTTCCTAAAATTGTGGTGGGAGGCAGTAGATCAAGAGGCCAGCTATAGACTGTGGCTAGACCACAGCAGGAAACATGTGGTGAGATCTGAGGGTGATAATGTGCTGTGACACAAGTACAGCACAATACAACACAACTGCCCTTTCTCCACCACGGGCAGGCTGGGAAAAAGTAGAGGAAAACAAAGCAGGAATGTCTGTTAGACTTGTCAGCTTGTCCTGTGGAAGACCAGAATTGCCTGAAGCTGATGATTATCTTCAGGAGGCAGAGGTGCTGTGTCCAGGCTGGGCCCATCGCACAGCAGTGCTGAAAAACTGGGTTACTCCCTTCTTAATTTTCTGGAAAAGTGCTTGACAGCTGTAAACTAACACCTGTCTTTGTGCTCCTTCTGTGTCCTAGTCTTCTCTCAGGCTGTTGGCTCAAGATTTCGGTGCCATGGTCAACAACCCCCACCTGAGTGATGTCCAGTTCCAGGTGGACAGCGGGGATGTCCTCTACGCCCACCTGTTCGTGTTGTACGCGCGGTGCCCGGCGGCGGCTCAGGCTGTGAGTGCTGCTGGCATTCCTTCTGCTCCTGGTTAGGAGAGCCCAGACTGCCCCTTCCCAGTGCCAGCCAGTGCCCCAAACCAGCACAGAACACTGCTGGGCTTAATGGCAGCTGCCTCGAGACCCACAGTGGTTTTCAGCTTAGGAAATCAGAATAAATCCTGACAAAGTGGTGAAAGATGTGCTACTTTATCTTTAAGGTTATGGGTATTCAAGGATCCTTGCATTCCACCCATGAGCAATGAAGGAAGCTTTCTAAGTGCTTCTTGCCCTTGCATTTTTGTCCCTGTGCAATCACAGACTGCCTTGTCCATCTTGGTGTGTCCTGCCTTTCACACAGGCTGGGAAGTGTGAGCAGGGAATAGGAAGATTCTGGGAAGTACTTAAAATAATCTACATAGAGATTTTGTCACTCTTGCTTTGGAAGTACCTGCACTGGCTGTACTTTCTGCAAGGCTAGTGAAGGAGTTCTGCTGTTTCCAGAGCATTTTAGGTTGAACAGCTCCCAGCCTGCTCCTGTGCAGCTTCTAGGTAAATTCAAAACAGGCCAGATGAAGCTCATACAGAGAGGTGTAGATGGAAATTGGGCTGGGAAGTAATTTGATTGCAAAACTAAGTGGAGAATTCTAAGACCACCTTTTATATGTGTGACTAAGGCAAGAAGTTAAAGTTAAGAGCCATAGGGTCAGGAGGGACATGGCTTGTTCCATAGGGAGCTCCACATAACCCTGCCTTGGCATCCTGGTCCTGGGACTGGGAATGAGTGAATGGAAGGAGCTGATGAGACCCAGGATGAATGTTGTAGGTGTTGTGTTGCTTTATTAGCAAACAGACTTTGCTTTCTGTGGCCCAGGTGCACAGCGAGGGGTTGGTGGTGGAGGAGGACGGGGCCGCGCCGACACACCGGGTGCTGCTGAGTGATGTGTCTGCCGAGGCTGTGGCTGCCTTCCTGCGGTACCTCTATGCTGCTGACACCAACTTCCCTGCCAGGCTGCGGCCCCAGCTGCAGGCTCTGGCTGCCAGGTGTGTACCCTGAGCATGTTTTGGACCCCCTCAGGCTTTCAGCCACACAGATCCCAGTTTGAGATCTTCTGTTGCAGTATTAGTGGCTTACAAATTCCATAGTCCTTTGCTACATCTTAAATGAAACTTGGCAGTAAGGACATCCTGCCCTCAGCTTTTCTGCCTGTATGAGAGTTTCTGTGTTCAGTATGTGCTCAGCAGACTTTGGCTGAGTTTTGTCTCAGGATGTCTGTTGGCAGCTGATATTGAAGGTGATGAGTACAACTTCTGTGTGTGATTCTCACTTCATCTGAACAACACTTGTAGAATGTATTGGATGCTCAGGCTTTAATGTGCTGTGTCAGCCATGCTCTCAGTCGTGGTCCTTGGCGTGCACTAAGAGCTTGAAACAGGAGCAGTTGCTGAGATACGAGTGGGAAATGGTTGGGGCTTTCCAAATGTGTATAGAGAGGTGCCCTGTCACTCCAAAAAGCCAGGAATCTTTCATATGGCAGATATTTTCCAGTCCTAGCCATTCCATGGGACATTGCCATTGCCAAGGGGATTTAATGTCAGTCTCAAACACAGAAAGGAAGAATGTGCCTGATACTTTCATGTGACACCTGGAAAAGGGTATTTGGAATTTAGGAGTACACTGGACCTTGTACATCTTAGGAAACTCAACTCAACATCCACATGTAAATTTTTTACAAAGCTCACAAAAGTGATCTGACAGCCAAATGGTGAAGAAATACTGGAGGAGGAAATACCAATGCTGCTATTGTATCCTTGCAGGTTTGGTGTGAGGCAACTGATGGCAGAGTGTGAAAACAACCCTGGAGAGAGCCAGGTGTCCTCTGGAGTAGATTCAGAAGATGACCTTATCTCTGTGAGGGATGATGAAGATTGTGAGGACAGAGCTGAGAACTTCCAAGACCTCTTGAAGTCCATGTGGGTGGGTGAAGATGAGGAAGAAGTAGCTATGCTGAGCCCTGAGTGCCAGAAGGAGGATGACAGTGAGATGGGAGAACAAGAGCTAGAGGAAATCTATGAGTTTGCTGCAACTCAGAGAAAGATGGCTCAGGGTGAAAGAGAGGTGAACAAGGGAACACACTGCAGCATCTGCAGTGACACCGAGGCAGTCCAAGGTACAAACCAGCAAACTGAGCAGGAAGAGGTAAAGAGACCTGAATCTGCTTCAATAAACAACAGCCTCAAAGATCTGAGGAATGGCAATGGTGTGGAGAGATCTAAATGTGACTTGTCTGCACAAGGAGAGAAGATGCAGAATATAAACAGGTGCAAGGGCATGAATGATCCACAGACCACTATTGTGCCTCACCACAGTGAACCTCAGAAATGGGATGGAACATCCCATGGTGCTAATGAAGGAGGGGCTGTTGGGGGATGTGAGAATGTGAAGGATTCCAGGTCACCTCAGGTCTCACATGACAAGGCAGATCACTGTGAAGAGCAGTTTCCTGGTTTCCAGGGTGATACTGATATAAATGACAGCTATGAACGTTTGTTTTCTGCCTCTCAGGGAGATCACTGTGAGCCTTCCCCAGTGAAAGAAGTTACCAAAGAATCAGGAAAGTCCCCTAGTGAAAAACATGTTGGTCTTAGTGATTCACTTCTGTTCAGCAAGTCACAAAAAGACTGCTCTCCATGTAAGAATGGATTTTGTGGGAATCCAAGTCCCCAGCCCTATGTGTCCCTTTTTCCTGCTCTTGGCTCTTCACCTGCATCTCCAAAATCAGAGGGAAAGTTTGCCAGGGAACATGTGTCAACACCAAAGCAAAACAAAAAGGAAAAATCATTCCCATTTGATGAAATACACTCCCAGAAAGCCAAGGAGCTGGGTGCTGCATCAAGAAAGGAGATCTTATTTTCTCCAGCAGAGCTTCCTCACAGTGAATCAAACAAGCACACACATGTCCCAGTGTTGTCATCACCAAGCAGGACTCAGGATGATCAGGGCAGAGCTCAAGGGATCAAGGAGGGTGATGTTATTGTTTTATCTTCTTCTGATGATGAAATGGAATTTCAACAAGGCAAGAGGTTGCCAGAGCCTGACTCTGCTCTGAAAAAAATGGAAACCCCTGGGCATCTGAAATGTACAGACATGGAACAAGGTCCTGAGATATCTAAACCTGACCCTAACTCATCGGTTCCTGAAACAGAGCAGAGATTAACCCAGGTCTTATGTGGCAATACAGACTCGGTATGTGTAAGTGTCTCCCATGTAAAGGTGTCCCCTGAATTCCCTCTCGGTAGACAAACAGGTGCTTGTGCAGAGATCAAACAGAGTCCAAACCCAAGCCCTGGGAAAAGGCTCAGTAATGAAATGTCTCCAGGCACAGACAGCTCCTGGCTTGTGCCAGGAACACCAGTTCTGAGCAAAAGCAGAAGCTTTGCAACACAGACTGAGGTCACAAGCAGTAATTCTTTAAAGGGTCCAGGATCTAAACTCAGCACAAAGAACTTAGCAGTAGGTAATAGTAACCATGAAATGACTGGAAATTTAATAAAAGTTCATGAAACAACATTGTCAAACAAACATTTGCCTATGGAGAACTCAGCCAGTGGAAGAAGCCCACCCAGCAGCCCAGCAACAGAATCCTTTTCCAAGAACCCCCTTCCAGTTTCTCCAGTAGATCCAGTTCTCCTCTCCTCTGGCTGCACCAACACAGAAAGCAGATGTGCCAGTATCTCAGGTTTACCCACACTGGTGCCTCCGTGCCAGCAGCAGCCACTGGAAGATAACATCAACATCAGTGTGGTTGAGCTGGAGGACAGTGACAGGGAAGAAAGTCTGCCTTCTCTGGGTAGCAGTGTCCTGCTGTGTGAGGAGCCCCCAATCCCTGTTCCTGACTGCTGGCACATTGGGTATGTGTCACCAGCCAGAGGTGACAGCCACGACTCCGGCCGGGTCAGCCATGCAAAGACCAGCATGGCCAGCAGCCCCAGCCCTGGCTCTTGGCAGGAGCAGGGGGAGAGCCCAGTCCAGGTGCAGGGAATTCAGGGCAGCACCCCTCTCCAAGGAAGTCCTGCTGGCAGGAGAACAACTTTGCACTGCCCTGAGAAGAGCCCTATTGAGCCATGTTCATCAGTGGGCAGCAGAGCCAGTTACCTGGACTCCAAAATCTGGGATGACTGGAATGGAGAAGAGAAGGAAGATGAACTTCCAGAGATTCTTCCTCTGTCTCAGAGGTTGGCAGCTGCAGCAGGGGCTGGTCGGACAAATCCTGTCAAGACTCCTGGTGAGAGCTTGTATTGATACTAGATTTATTGGGCTATATTAAACTGCTTTTATTTTAGTGATTATCTTACCTGTGATGCACTTGACACATTGAAAGGGTTTTTGGGCTTTCTGATGCAAAATAGTTGGCAGGGCCAGGCACAAAGAAGGTGCAGGCATTTGCTGTGGGAAAGAGTGGGATTCCTGGAGTGTAGCCATGCATGTTTCATTTTCACTAGTCCTTTGGTAGTGACTCCTTGCAGAAGCTGTGGCTTCATGGATAGAGAAAAAACAACCTAAACAGAACAAAACACTGGCTCCAGCCTGCTTGCCAGTGAATTGATGTAATTGATATTGCAGTGTCTAATTAAATATATTATTAATTATGCCATACTAAATTATTAGTTTAAGGGGTGATTAGAACATGATGTGTGAGACTGGCTGTGCTTCACAGTATCAGTAAGCTGGTATCATTCAATCAGTATCTAACTCCAGACCCCAGTAGCTTGATTTGCTTAGCTTTTTATGTATCAAGTCTCTGTTATGAAATTTTCTTCCTGGGGAGAAGGACCATTGCAGAGAATTCAGTAAACATAGTTTTAACTGCTTTCTAAATGTTGCCTGTTCTAACAAAGCCCTGAATGGCCTCACTTTCAGATATGACATATGTAAAGTCAGTGAAAACCAAGTATCTCAATTAAGGAGGGATGAAAAAGTGCTGACTATCCAATATGAAACTGAGTAATAACTAAGGTAGCTTATAAGGAAGTAGTTGCTATTAAACAATTATTAGCTAATATTAGATTTCTGCCACTAAGAGGAGAAGTTGCCAGTTATTTTAGGTCTTTCTGTACTGATTCTCATCACAGTAATTGCATTCTGCTGCAGAATCTTCCTGTCAGAACAACAGGTCCCCCAGCACTCCAGTGACACCCATGCCAGCTTATTCCATCATGGAGACCCCAGAGCTGAAGAAGGAGCTGAGCAGGTGAGCATTACCTCCCCCAGGATGGCTCCTTACAAGAAGAACCTGCTGGCAGGTAGTGTGAAAGAAGGGGAACCATGCTGAAGCTCCAGCCAGTGCTTTCTGAGGTCACATCACACTTTTCCAGCTGCACCTCCTGGCCTGAGCCTCTTGCTGAGCTGTGACAAAGGAAGGTGCAGTGTTATCGTAACCTAAATTCCCACCTTCTCTTTCAGATTCGGTGTCCGTGCTCTCCCAAAACGCCAGATGGTGTTGCAGCTGAAGGAGATATTCCAGTACACTCACCGGGATGGGGACTCTGACTTTGAGGATGAAATCCCCTATTCCCAGCCCCTCCCACACAAGTCCCCAGCCAAACGGCCGAGGCAGGCAAAGACAGGCCGGGCTGTGGGCAGGAATCGCGCCGGCACCCCGAGGGCTGTGGGCAAGAGGAAACAGCTTGCCAAGGCTTCTGCAGTGCTCCCTAGGGATGAGGCTGATGGTGCATCCCATGGAACAGGCTGTGCCGCACCCAAGGACAGAACTAAAGTGACACATCACCCAAGAGGAGCCAAAGAACAGGAAAGGCCATCGGTGTCCCTGGCAGCTGATGGTGAGGAGCTCCCGGCATCCCAGGAGTCGGCAGGTTCTTCGGTGGATGGAAGTGACATCTCCTTTGGTTCACAGAGGTGAGGCAGTGAAATCCTAGGCAAAACACTCAGGGTGCAGGGCAGAGATGAGGTAGGAATGAGGCAGACAGAGGTGAGTGTCCCTGTAGCCTACAGTGGCCCTGCTGCCTCCTTGAGTGTGTCACATGGGAGGTCAGCACACTCCTACAAAAGAAGCAGGCTTTGGATTTTCAGTTTCTACTGAACTATTCTCAGAACATAAAAGGGCTGCTTATGAGCAAGGCATAAATCTGATGTGCCTGGTCTGCAGGTCAGTGACATGAAGCACTCCATGCTGCCTGAGAACCTGCAGCTGGAGTTGGGAGAGGACAGCACAGCACCCCTTGGCAGAGCCTGCCAGGAGGGAAGGGCCAGGAGCCAGGAATTCCATACGGCTCTGGGCTGGGCAAGTTGGACCAGCGCTGTCCTGGCTGTGATGGGAAGTTTGCAGAAGCCCTGCCGTGTTCTGCCTCATTCATTTTGTGGGTGCTAGTAGTGCTGGGTCTGTGATCCCCCAGAGGGAAGTCATAGGGCTTCACTGTCACGGATCTGGGGAGCTCTGGTCCTGTTCTTGTTGGCCTATTTTTTCCTTGACCTCTGGTTTGTTTTGTCCTGCTTTTAGTTCCTTTGTAAATGGATTTGAAACCTGTGCTTTTGAGTCTGAGGAGGAGGAAGAGGAATTTCCAGCATCTCAAGCAGCAGCTCGGGAAGAGGAAAAGCTGGAGGCAGTAAGGTGCTACATCCGCTCAAACACAGCCCTGTACAACAGGATTCTCTTCTATGAGCCCATCGAGCTGGCTGATCTGCATGCAGAGCTCAAACAGAATGGCATCAAAATTTCCAAGGCAAAGCTGCTGGACTTTCTGGATTCTCAGTGCATCACATCTACCATGGCCAGAGCCCGGAAGGAGCAGGAACAGAAAAGGAAGGAGAACAGAAAACAGAGAAGACGATACCGAGTGAAGTCCGCTCCTACCCGCTGAAACTTCTGTTGGTGGAGGCCTTGCTGCCAAGCTGGAAAGCCCATTCCCAGCTGGTGCTCCAGCAGCAGGCAATGGGTGGAGCACTGCTGCTCCTCAGGGTCTGATCCCAGGTGACATCCCGGAGAACAGGCCTGAGCCCCTCTGCTCCAATTGCACAAATGTCCCATGGCTGCCCTGCCTTCAGCACACAGCTCACCTGAAACCTCTTTTCACCCAGTTTGACTATTGTGCCTTTTCTTTCCATTTTTCTAATAGATTTTAGGTCCACAACTTTTCTTTGTGCTGGTGCTTCCCTTAGTGACACTTGCCAGGACCTGTTCTCTGGGTTTGGCTGTGAAATGCTTCACCCTTCATGTTCTGGAATTCAGCCCACTCTGTCAAGCACTGCCTGATTACAATCCTGTGACTTCCATCTTCATTTCTTCAGCACAGTTTGCATTGATGATTTTTAAGGCAGGGAATGCTGTGAAAATACAGAAAAGGTGTTTTTTCTTGCTTCACTTGGCAATCTGTACTAAAACTCCTAAATCGGTTTCTGAAATGGCTGCAGAACAGGGCAGGGGTTTGTTCTGTTCCCTTTGTGACACCTCCCAAAGAACACCCCAGGGCATGGGAAAGCCCCCAGCAGAGATGTTTTTAGGAAAATATTTAAGTGAGCACTGGACCTTTGCAGCACTTCTCACAGCTTGAGATAAACTCTACTCCTTGGATCAGTCCCATTGCCAAACTGGACTGGTCTCAGTTGTAAAATGTCTGGGACTCCTGGGGAAGTCTTGGACCCTAAATTCTCATTTTTTATATATTGACCTTCACAACAACTTCTGAGTATTCTGGCAGTTCTAAGTGTGCAAATGCTCACTGAAAACCACAGATACAACACAAAATGAAGGCAGATTTATAAATACCTTTGTGTATGTTGAATATATATATATTTTATACAGAATTTCCTTTTTATTTACATTATATACAATAAACAATTTAAATAATGTTCATTCTCATATGGAACAATAAACAAACACAGGACTGTATAGAAAGCATGAACTTTATTGAACTAGACTATTCTTCCCAGCTTCAACTACAGGGCAAGAACATGAAGCCTATGCCTAAAAGACCTAAACTTGAACTCTTTGAAGAACTTTAACTGGGGCTGCAGAAGACTTCTGGGAAACCTATTTTTCTAATAACAAAAGGGGTTCCTAACCCCTATGGGCAGGAATGTCCCAGTGCCCAATGCTGGCTTGCTTTCCATAATCATTCCAGTATAAAATTTCTTCTGGAGGCATTTTATGTCAGATGTCTAATGGAATGTAAAGTGCCTGGGAGAGGTGATGCAGCCTTTGGCAGAGCCATCCCTGTGATTACCCACAGAAGATGTGGACTCCAAATCACTGCAAACATTCAAGTCCAGGTTGGATGGGGCTTGGAGCAACCTGGGATAGTAGAAGATCTCCCTGCCCATGGAAGGGGGTCGAATGGGATGGGTTTTAAGGTTCCTTCCAACCCAAACCATGTGTGATTGCTAAGAATTTAGATTCATGCCCAAGATTGGCATAATCCTACTGCTCTCTTTGCAACACTTTCTAGACCTGGGTGACTCCAGCCCAGATTAGGCACCCATATCCTAGAAGAACATGGAGCCCAGATACAGATCTCCAGAGTTCTGGTGTCCTGTGGAAAACTTCTTCCCTCAGAAATCGCTGGCTGCCATTGCATCCTGTTCCCCTGGGCCTCTGCAGTGAAGGCTCCCTGTTCCAGCCTGAAGCCCTGCTAAGGTCTCAAAGGGAATCCCACCCCGGCGGCCGTGGCGGCTCGCCCAGCACACGGGGAAAGGCTCGGGACCGAGCGGGCAGCGGGAGCCGGGTACCGAGCCCTCAGGGGGTTGAGGCCGCCGCCACCTCAGCCCCGCGCCGCCATCGCGGGCCGCCCTCACGGCCGGCGGGGCCGCCATTGGCCACCATTGTCGGTCACGTGACCGCGCCTCAGCGGCCGCGGAGCCGCCGAGCGGAGCTGAGGGGCCGGGACGGGAACAGCGGCGGCGCTGGCACCGGGGACACCGGAGGGCTGGGGCAGGACCCCCTCCCGCCCCACAGCTCCCGCGGGTCTGCAGCGGCTCAGGGGGCCTGGTGCACCCCCGCAGAGCCAGCCCCTGCTCGGTGAGTAAATCCCAGCCAGTCTGACCCGCCCCGTGTCCTCCCTCCGGAGCACGTCCCCTGAAAGGAGCTGAAAATGATCTCCCACATGGATCAGAAGGAGGAACGGTGGTTCTCCCACCTCCGCGCCCACCGGGGGAAGTCTCAGACAGTGCTGAGCAGCACTTGTGCAGGTAAGGTGATGGTACAATCATGCAGTCATTAAGGCTGGGAAAAGATCACTGAGATCGTGGAGTCTGTCCATTAACCCAGCGCATATGTGAACGTGTTGGTGAGAAAACTGCTCCAGGATTCCCAGACCCTACCAGAATGCGTAGTATTGGTGATACCAGGATGGACCACGGTCCTCCCAGTGGTCCCTAGCAGCAGGGACCAGAGAAAGCAGACAGGCTGTGGTGTGTTCCTGGATGCTTTCCCAGGCCCTGGCACTCTGTGAGTTCAGAAACTACTAAAGCAGACCTGCAATGTCTCAGTATCTCACAGCTGTCTCTGTATTTTCTTGCTGTCTGAAGTTGTGCATGTTTTAGCATCGGTGACAGCTTGCAGCCAGTAGTTCCACAGCACATTCAGCTGCTCTGTGAGTTACTGCTTTCTTTAATTTGAAGCTGCCTTCTGATAGCTCACTTCATGTCAGTTGTTCTTAATTCAGAGCAGATGGTGCAGGAGGGGTCCCCACCCACCCCACAGGCCACTTGTGGTTTCAGTCTTCTGCAATGCCTCTATCAGCTGTATTCTTTATCTCCAGTGCAGAAGCTGTTCTGTGTCTTTTATTATTCATGGCATGCTCTGTATCTCCCTCAGCTCTGTTGGAATTTCTCTGAAATGGAGGATCCATCCCTGCCCTTGCACACAGTCAGGTTGTGGGGTTTGAGCTGCAAGGGCACAATTACATTTTCTTTATTCTGTTTTTCCCTGAAAATCATTAACATTTTATGAGCTATTTTGTCTGCCTGGGAGCTGCAGTTTTCATCCATCTGCTCCAAGGGGCTGTTCCAGAATGATATCAAGAACATCTGAGGCCCATCCATAGAGGAGCTCTCTATACCAGCTCCTGGTATAGAGGCTGTTCCCCTCTGCACTTCTTTGTTTACCTGCAGTGAATGTCCTCTGTCATTCCCCTGTCACCTGGTTGGTCAGTAACCATAAGTCTCTGACACACTTTATAGTCAGCCTTTGTGTCTGAATAACAGAATCATCAGCACCTCCCCTTTCCCTTTCTTCTCACCTCATGAGGGTCATTTATGCACTGCAGCTGAGTTTCCTTACCAGTTTTGGCCAAGCATTAATGTCTTTGAGAATGCCTTTGGTCTCCAGAACTTCCTTTTGCTAAAATTTGTGACATCTCTGAAGAACTCCAAGTGGATTTTCATGAGAAAAAGATCCATCCAAGGGTACATTTAAGGTGATATTTAGGTTTTTCTAAGTGTCTGCACTTACTCTGCTTACCTGGAGCTTGTCAACCCAAATTGACACAGGCTGAGGAAGAACCACACTCCTTGCTCCAGTTGTGTTTTTTTTGGGTTTTTTTTCCCAGTTCAGCCTTACACTTCCAGTATGAATTCCTGAGCATTGTGAACTTATTCTCCTTTCACTTAAAACACTTCCAGTGCGGTCTTGGCATCATGATTTTGATCAAACCCTTTACAGCCAACAGCAACAGAGCTGTTGCTCCCAGGCTCACTGTCTGCTCAGTAAATCTGAACCACAGGGCAAGGACTTCACAATGGGCTGCCAGAAATGTCCTTATCCTGTCTTTGGATGTCCCTCTTCTCTTTTCATCCAGATCCCATCTGGATGGAGTAGCTGCAGACACATGGCTATCAATGTTCCAGTTTCTCTTAACTCTCATGGAACCATTTTAATGAAAACTATATAAAGTGTCAGTGTCACACCAAGCTACTGTAAAAGGCATCTCAGGAGTTCACTGTGAAATCACATTGTGTTGTTTTCTTACACTGCCCAGAAAGAGAAAGATCAGATGTGTACTTATATCATCTGGGCTGTAACTCTGGACTCTTCTTTTCTTAGTTCTGCAGTGCCTCTCCTGCTCCAAGACAGCACTTCCTCATCCCAGTTCTGTGTGCTCTCCCACACATCCATGGGAGCATAAAGCTGCCTTTCCTCTGCCTCTAAGAGTGGCATAAGCTGTGTTTGAGGTTGCTGATTTCATCCCTTAGTGCCTCCTTTGGGAGCACCTCTCTCTGCAGCACCAGCAGGTCAGGGATGTTGCATTTGTTCTGCTGAGTAGGACAGTTCTTTGTGGCACTTCCATGACTCTCAGTTCAGCTTTTAATAACTTTTCAGATATCCTAGAGGAGCAGCCATCTTTCCCATTCAAGCACTAAACTTTTATCCCTAGTATGCCAATAATTTCAGTGGATTCAGGTTGTCAGAGCACACAGGGCTGTTCCCAGAGTTTGTTGGTGTGAACATACTGAGAAATCCACTGTGTAGTTTGAAAGGGAATATCAGAACTTTCTATAAGAGTCAATCTGGTGAATCTTTGTCAGTTGATTTCCCCTATCTAAAGTTTCCTGTCTGTGACTTCTATCCAGATTCTTGTTTTATTGCAGCTGAAGGTGGGATTGTGAGCAAAAAAGAGAATAATTCCCACCAAGGCAGCCCTGGGCTGGCAGAGCCTGAGGTTTTACTCTCGGGACTCTCCAAGGAGAACAATTCCCAGAGTTCTGCTGAGGACCCAGTCGTCCCACAGAGGTCAGAAAGTATTCAGAGTCCTCTGGAGAAGATGCAAAGCCAAGCGATGCCGTGTGGGAAAAGTTTCAGGAAGCTGCCAGATATTATCCATCAGAGAAATTCTTCTGTGGGGAGACTGATAATATGTGGGGACTGCGGGAAGAGCTTCCGTGTGAGTTCCAACCTCGTCCAGCATCGGAGAATCCACACTGGAGAGAAACCCTTCTCCTGCACCGAGTGTGGGGGGCGTTTCCGGCAGCAGTCCCATCTCATCCAGCACCGGAGGATCCACACGGGAGAGAGGCCCTACGAGTGCTCCGAGTGCGGGAAGAGCTTCAGCGTGAGCTCGAAGCTGCTCCGGCACCAGGTGACCCACACCGGGGAGAAACCCTTCAGGTGTGCCGAGTGCGGGAAGAGCTTCTCCGGGAACTGCCAGCTGGTGCAGCACCGGCGAGTGCACACGGGAGAGAAGCCCTACACGTGCGGCAGCTGCGGGAGGAGCTTCAGCGTGAGCTCGGCCCTGGCGCGGCACCGGCGCGTCCACACCGGGGAGAAGCCCTATGTCTGTGCCGAGTGCGGGAAGAGCTTCCGCCAGAGCTCCGAGCTCATGAAGCACCAGCGGGTGCACACCGGGGAGAAGCCGTACAAGTGCACCGAGTGCGGGAAGAGCTTCACCGGGAGTTCGGCCCTCATTCAGCACCGCCGGTTCCACAGGGGCGAGCGGCCGTACGGATGCTCCGAGTGCGGGAAGAGCTTCACGGTGAGCTCCCACCTCATCCAGCACCGCCGCTTCCACACCGGAGAGCGCCCCTTCGAGTGCACCGAGTGCGGGAAGAGCTTCCTGTGGAGGTCGGCCCTGCTGCGGCACTGGCGGGTGCACAGCGGGGAGCGGCCGTACGCCTGTACCGAGTGCGGGGACAGCTTCAGGCAGAGCGCCCACCTCACCCAGCACCGCCGCACCCACAGCGGGGAGCGGCCCTACGCCTGTGCCGACTGCGGGAGGGGCTTCGCCGTGAGCTCCGCGCTCCTGCGGCACCGGCACGTCCACAGGGCAGGACAGCCCTAGCGAGCCTGATCCCGGGGTCAGCGCTCTCTCCACTGACCGCCCGGCTCACGGAGTGGGAAGGCACTTTCCTTTAGGAGAACAAGTCCTAAAGGAGAGGGGTGCAAATAGGGGAGAGTCAGTGCGAGGAGCTGCCGGTCTGGAGAGGAGCGTGGACACAGCAGGGGCAGTTGGTGGTGCTGCTCAGAGGGAAAGCTCTTGGGAGGGAAAGGAAGGGCTTTAAAAAGGCTGGAATGTGCTTCGTGTATTTCAGAGGAAGGCAAATGACTCTGTGCCCACATGTAGACAATGAATACAGTGAAGCACACGGACCATTTTAGAGCCTGCAACATTGGTCAACAAAAGCTCCTCATCTGTGTTCAGAGGCGCTGAGCTCCCTCCCTCCCTCCGCCCACGGGCTGGAGCCGAAGCCCAAAGAAGCACCCTCGGCCCCCTGCGCTGGCTACCCGTGTGTCCCCGCGGCCCTGCAGGGGCTGTGGGGCGGCAGCTGCGCTGGACGCCGTTGCTGCAGCCGCCAATAAAGCCACCGATACCGCACCGGGGCCGCCATGTTTCCTTCTCGGCCGCCGTTTCCGGTTGCCAGGGCGCGGCGTTGCGTGCGCATGCGCGGGGTTCGCGCGCCTTTCGCAATCGGGGCGGGGCCTTGGGCGGTGCCGCCCAGGTTGGCGCGGGGCGTGGCCAGTACCACCACGTGACTGCCCTCCCGTCCCCACCCATCGGCGGCTTCTGCGCGTGCGCGGCCTCGCGCGCCGGCCGCCTGTGAGGGGGGAGCGGCTCGCGCGGCGTCTCGGCCGCCTCCGCCAATCGCGGGCTCTTGCCGAGCGCGGCTCGCGATTGGCCGCGCGGTGACCCCTCGGCAATAAAGCCGGGCCGGCCGAGCGCGGCCTTTGTCTCTCACCGGGGCCGAGGGCGGCGGTGGCAGCGGTGAGTGCGCGGCGCGTCCCTATGGCAACGCGGTCGGGCCTGAGCCCCGCGGGTCTTCCCCTGCCTTGGGACTCACCCTGCGGTGCTCTGCCCGCTCCCGGCGGCGAGTGGGCCGGGAAGCCCTCCCGGACCGCCCCAGAGCCGTATTTCCGCGCCGGGGTCCGGGCTGTCGCGGCCGACATGACCGCGCGGGCCGGGCCGCCCGGGCCCACAACTGCCGGCCGCGAGCCCGTGCGGGGCCCGCGCTGCCCACCCGCCGGGCCGGCCGTTCTCAGCCCTCCCTGCTCCTGCCGTGTGTCCCCACGAGCGAGCGCCTGCCCAGCGGCCGGCGGCGTGTGCCAGCACCGGGCCCTCAGAGCCCCGCAGTGACTTTGCACGGCTGCTCGTGAGCGACGCCTGGGGGCTTTAGGGACTGGAGTCCTGCGCTGAGTGCTCCCGGTGGCGATGGGGCCACTTGGCTTTCCTTGGCCCTGCAGAGCTCGGAGAAGCACTTGGAGAACGAAAGCCTCTTGTCATTCCTCCTTTTCCATTATTGGCAGTTGTGCTGTTCAAGCCACAGCACCTACACGCAGCACCGCATTGCACATATCAGCCCGAAGTGCCTGTCACTGGCCCTGATTGGCGTGTCCCAGGCACAGCTGACAGCCGATGTGACCGCCAGAGCAAGCTCTGTCTCTCCGCTGAACAAAGGCTGTTTGGTATAACTGTGTGTGTTTGTCACAATGTGTTCTTCCTCAGCCCAGTTCCAACCCTGAGTCTCATAACTAGGGTGAGAAATTAGGTGTTTGTTGGGCTGCCTGACGCAAGGGCCACCACCAAAGGGCAGAACTGGACAAGGTCTTTGAGCTCACCAGGAGCTTTCTTTGCTCAGTTTGTTGAAGTGTTGGGCTGCAGCTCTAAAGGAGAGAAATAGTGTTTGTGTGGGCACTGTTAGAAGTGTCTGGGAGTTGAATTACTGCCTCAATTTAGGCTGTGTCCAGGTGAAATCTTCAACCTTCTTAGGATCAGGTAATGTGTTAATTTAGTCTATGAGGTGCCATTTCCAGCAGCAGCCAGTGCCAAATCCCTCCCCAGAAGGAGATGGAGATGAGAATCTCTCCTGCTGAGATTGCCAGGTAACCTCTGGGATGATTCTTCAAGCCTCTAGGCCTGGAGTTTTGAGGTTTGTTTCTGCTGCAGTGATGGTAGGTGCAGCCACACTCTGAGCTTTCTTGTGTGGGGAAATGCCTTGAAATTGCATGAAAGTTAAGCAGCAGATATAAATTCAGTACTGCCTGGGTGTTTGTGAGTTACCAAATCTATTCCAGAGTGCCCAGGCAAAGCTAGGGCTTCCAGGCTCCTTCCCTGCAGCAGCAGTACATTCCTTCAAAAGGTTTGGGATTATTTGCATTAAATGTCTTCCTATGTTGAGAAGAACAGCTGTGCATCTGGGAAGCTTGGTGAGGAGATGTGTGTAGGGACAAACTGCACACATCCAGATGAGCTAGAGGTGTTTTCTCAGCAGGTTCAAACACTGTCATTGGGAAAAAAATGTTTGGAATGCTGAGGTGTCCTGTACCAAACCTCCTCCCCACTCTGCAGTCCCAACTGGTAGCTGTTGGATTGCTCCCAGGCAGGCTCTGTCTGGGCACTGGGAGGTGCCCTGAACATCAGCCAGGTCCTGGATGAGCAGAGCTCCCTGCAGCAAATGAAATGATGTTCCAGCCTCTGCAGAGGAGGTGGCACTGCCTGAGCCTCCTCTGTGGCATGTGGGGCATGTCTCCTTTCAGAGAAGCAGAGAAACCAGGGCTGTGACCACAAACTGGGGCTGCAATTGCCAGTTTTTGAGTAGAAGCAACAGTGTGTAGAGGTAGGAGACACAATGGCTGTGACTGCCTTTCCTCCCAGGTGTGCAGTAAGCCAACCCAGGGAAGGATGGGGTTGGTTTGTGCTGACTTGTCTTTTTGGGGAGGTGTCTGTGCTAGAGACTATATCAGGAAAAATCTCAACTTCTACATTTTCCTGCATGAGTTCTGCCCTCACCTGGGGCTACAGGGGCTGGTGTTATCACTGCCCTGCCCACTGCCACAGAGAAGAACTTGTGAGGCTGTATTTCCCCTGCAAAATATGCCAGGGGAAATACAAGTCTGAGAAAGCACCAAAGGCCTTCAATGACTTTCCATGGTGTCCCCTGCTCCCAACAGCAGACTGTGCTCCTGGGACAGTCATTCACCATTCCCATTAGTTGTGCTTCTACAACACTGGTAACAGGGTTGGGTGAAAGCTTCTGAGACCCCACGAGGTTCCCTGTGTGACACAGACAGCCAAGTTCTGTGTGAACACGAGTGTGCTCAGGCTGTGGGAGCGGAGGTTCTGATGAGTGAGCAGACATGATGATCTCAGGGCCATCTTTGTCTGGCCATTGGCAACCTTGAGCCATTGCTGCTGTTAACCACTAATTTTTGGGGCCTGATAGGTGTGTTCCTTTGGACTGAATTTGATGTCAGCCTTGAGGCCTCTCCCAAGGGATGAGTGGGGCTCAAGTGCTCTGTAGCTCTGCTCTCAGCTGCTGCTTTGTATCAGTGGCTGTTGCAGGTGTGGGGAGACAGCACACCTCACCTCCAGGACTCTGGCTTTCTAGGAATATAAGATAAATTGGAGCTAGTTTGTCTGTTTAGCTCCTGCTCCTCTCCCAAGGCTTCCTGAAAGATGGTGGTGATGGTGTTGCTCTGCACAAAGCTGATTACAAGTCCATTTTATAAATGAGGGGCCTGGATTCCTGTGCTCAGCCAATGTAATCCAGGTGTCTTGTTCCTGCTCCTGGGTAAGGCTTATGCATCCTATTACATCCAAGGAGATTTTAATTCCTTTTGCAAATGAGGAGGGGGAACCCAGTTACTTGTGGGATTTGAAGTAAATTCTGCCAGGCAGGAGAGGAGGGTGTGAGTGGGAGCAGGAGCTGTCTGCAGCTCACTCTGCTTGGAGAGTGGCCTAGGAAAGGCAAGAGCCCCTGCCTTGGAAGTTCCTCTATTCTGTCACAGGGAATGTTCTTGTTTCCCCTGTGAGCTGCCTGACTTCAGAGCTCAGCTGACACAGTTCACCACTGCCTTCTTCCAGGGAAGCTTTGTACTGGTGTGGAAATGTAGTTTATTCTTCATTCTGAGTGAAGGAGAGGGGCTTCTCTTTCCAGTTACTCTGCTCAGTTTGACATTGAGGGAAATGTTTGGTAGCACCAGGGGAAAGCAGCCTGTTCACAAGTCCAGTGCAGATTCCCAACACAGAGGTCTCGTCTTCAGCCAGGAGCTGTCCTGAAGGGGGATGCTGAATGCAGGCTGCTGTGTTGTAGGTCTCCTCTGAGGTTAATGTTGTGTGAACTGGGTGTCAGTGTTGAAGTTCACTTGAGGTAGCTGAACAGAACAGGCAAATCTACGTCCTTGGAAGTGCCTGGTGCGAGGTGGAAACAGCCAGAGGCTGCTCCTGACTGCTCAGAGAGGTCTTTGCTGGACTCTTCAACATTTCATACCCATCCCTTTGCAAAGGCAGCTTCCCCTGAAAATCCCTCTCTGATTTTGCTTTTCAGACTGATCCCCAGCAGTGACCACAATGCCATCAGCCCTGGAGAGCCCCGAGGCGGGAGAGGAAGACATCCTGTGCTATGACGAAGTGGAAGATGACTCTGTCAGGTGAGTTCTGTCCTACACAATGGCACAGACATGGCCTTGGGCAAGGCAAGAGATCTTCCAGGTGAAGGAGTGATCCTCATCTGAAAGAAGTGAGGGGCCTCAATAAGTGATTAATCAAATACATGGGCTGTGAGATCTCTTCAGTCAAACTGGACTGTGAGGGTGGAAGGGATGGGAAAGAGTAATCTGTCAGGGCTGACAACAAGCAGTTGGTTTTTTAGTCTCTACTATGGAAGTCACATTTCAGAAGCACTTGACTATTTGGCAGCTCTGTTTGTGTCTTCCTGGCCAAGGAGAGCCAGTTTTTCATGGCTTGCTGGGCAGACTTCTTGTTTTGAAAACTTATTCTAGATGTGAACTCTGCTGTGGTGCTCTTGCCTTTGCAGAATACCCAGGTCTAGTCAAGGACATTTTCTAGGAAGTTACTTTAAAAAACAAATTCACACACATGTTCTCAAAGCCAAGGCTTCAGACTTTGAAAACAGGAAGGGTGACTAGGGTGCTTCGTAGAAGACCTAGACAAGCTGGTTGACTTCTTTGACTTGACAGGCTCACCTTCATGAGAAGTTAATGTTTGCTGGCTCTGCTGGCACATTCAGTGGGTCTGGAGTGTTCAGTGTCTCTCTTAAAGCTAACAGGAATGTGCTAGCTGTAGCAAACTAGTGATAAAAACTGTAATGTGCACTTGGGCATGATTTGAGTGAGTCTGTGTGTTGATATTGTACCTGAAGGGTGGCTGTAGCCAGGCAGGGGTCAGTCTCTTCTCCCAGGCAGCCATAGGAGAGGACACAGCCTTAAGCTGCACCAGGGGAAGTTTAGGTTGGACATCAGGAAAAAATTCAACTGAAAGAGTGATTGGGCACTGGAATCATCTGCCCAGGGAGATGGTGGAGTCACTGTCCCTGGACATGTTTAAAAAAAGACTGCATGTGGCACCCAGTGCCATGGTTTAGTTGATGAGGAGGTGTTAGGTCGTAGGTTGGACTTGCTGATCTCAAAGATCTTTTCCAGCCTAGTTCATTCTGTGACTCTGTGTCCAGGTAGGTGCAGTGCCTGTAGCTTAAAATCATAGATTTTAATGTTTTGGGTATTTTTTAAAACAAGACACCTTGTGGAAACTTGAAAAAACAGTATAATTCAGGAGAAATAAACTTCTTAAGGTTGTTTTTGCCCTGTTTTGCCATTCAGTTCTCATCTTGATATCCAAGTTGGGAAAGCTGGGGACCTACCTGAGCCTTTTTTCTTCTCCAGCAGAAGATACCACCAAGGCCCCCATGCTCTTTAGCCTGCCCTGGGCTAAAGCTGTAGTTGCTCCCCATATGCTCAAGGCTTCCTTGTGTAGTGTTGTTGGGCTCACGTGGATGAGAAGGAGAAGTCACGGTGCAGGGATCAGAGGGTCCTTGGCAGTTGCTTCACCATCCTGGGCCAGAGCCCCTGGTAAGCCCCAGCCCTCGTGGAGTGGCAAATCTGCTTGGGACATGGGCTGCTGCCACCCTGCTGCTGCCTCCAGCAGGTGCCAGCTCAGCCTGAGGGGTGTTCTGAGGGTCCCACCTTGTACATTCTCTAAACTGGGATGGCAGTGGGGGATCCCTCCAAACACAGCAAGGATAAACTCATTGTTGCATGAGGCAGTGGGGTGAAAGGAGCTTTCCTGTTTGCCTGCAGCCCCATGGACCTTTCGGAGCTGCTGAAGGAGGGGACGAAGGAATCGCATGACCGTGCAGAGAACACTCAGTTTGTCAAGGACTTCCTGAAGGGGCGCATCAAGAAAGAGCTCTTCAAGGTGAGTGTTGCTCTGCTCCCCATCTCTTTGATGCACCCAGTGACTGATGGAGACTCCAAGGCAGAGCCCTACAGCCCTGGGGGTGCTGTGGTGGTAGATAGAGCCTTTGTTCCTTGAAGCAGTGCTTGCCTGGCTCTCAAGGCTGGTTTTGTGCCAGGCCTGGGGGTTTCCTATTGCTTACCCCACTTCCATGCAGGCAGGAGTAGTCATGAGATGAGTTGTGCCTATCCAGTGAGCAGCTTCTCACACGAGCTGTGCTCTGTCTGTAGCTGGCCACCGTGGCCCTTTACTTCACCTACTCTGCTCTGGAAGAGGAGATGGATCGTAACAAGGACAACCCAGTCTTTGCTCCTCTGTACTTCCCCGTAGAGCTTCACCGGAGAGAAGCTTTGGCCAAAGACCTCAAATATTTCTATGGGGAAGACTGGAAAGAAAAGATCCAGTGTTCAGAGGCAACTCAGCAATATGTGGACAGAATCCATCATGTGGGACAACACGAGCCAGAGCTGCTGGTGGCTCATGCTTACACACGCTACATGGGGGACCTCTCAGGTGGCCAGGTGCTGAAGAAGGTAGCCCAGAGGGCCCTGAAGTTGCCCAGTACTGAGGAAGGGATCCAGTTCTATGTGTTTGACAGCATTTCCAACGCACAGCAGTTCAAGCAGCTTTACAGAGCAAGAATGAATGCTCTAGACTTGGACAAGAACACCAAGGAAAGGATCGTGGAAGAGGCCAACAAAGCCTTCAGATTTAACATGCAGGTACTAAAGAAATCCCTTCATCTCCTGTGTGTGTAGTTTAGGTCTAGCTTTTAGGTCTGGCTCAGATTAATTCAGTCACACCACTCACCCAAGCAGTGGTCTGGGGCTGAGACCATCACAGCCCCTCCTTGAGGGGCTGGGATTCTAGTTGAACCAGCTCTTTCACTGGCTTCTGGAGCTGGTGTCAGGCAGGAATTCCTCCCCTGCTCCAATACCACAGCCAAGCCCTTTGATTAAGGCAAAATTAATATGGCTTCAAGATTATTCCCATAGGCTGTGTGGCTGTGAAGCAGTGAGAGGAGCAGAGCTCTTGTGCCAAGGCAGCCTCAAACAGTTTGAGTGTGCTGCTGTACCCTGGTGACAATTCATCTCCTGTCTCAGGTCTCACTTGTTGCCCTATGGTCAAAAATGTCTGGAGCCTCCTGTTCCTCCCGTAGCATTTGCCTCTCATCAAACCTGACTGAGCTACTGTTTGCCCCAGGGGATGAGCACAGATTTAGCTACTGGACGGAAGTTTTAATCTTGTTCTTGTAGCAGGTCAGTGTGATTTAAACTGGCCAGAAACGTGGTGAGGTGTGGTTGGCTCCTTTGTCAGGATCCTTACAGAATCCCATGGCAGCAAGAGGGGCTGTCTGACCACTGCAAGAGCTGGGATCCTCCAAGGATCAGGAGGGGGGAGACCCTGTTGCCCCACACTCCCACCCACAGCAGGGTGGTGCTGCCTTGCTCCTGGCTCTGACTGAATGCTCTTGGGGTAGGCTGTGCCTTCCTGGAGCTGCAACGTGTGTTAGGTGTCACCACAGCTCTGCACTGGATGTCCCAAAAGGTGTCTGGGGCCAGGGAAGCAGGAGTGGTGCTTGCCTGTTCCCCAGATGATTCCCGGGGTCTGGCTGAGAGCTGCCTGGCTCTGCCTGCTTCACATGCTCACTGTGACCACTTGCAGGTGTTTGATGAGCTGGACAAGATCGGCAGGTCGCTGGCAGAAGAAGCCCAAGATGGAGGCTTTCCAGTCCACGATGGAAAAGGAGACATCCGCAAATGCCCTTATTATGCAGACAAACTGGGTAGGTGGTGGCAAGGAGAGGGCTGCCATGGGCGTGTGGCACAGGGCTGGCAGTGCTAACAATGCTTTCTGTGTCCTGCAGGCATGGCAAGCCCCAGCTGCCCCTTCCACGCTGCTGTGGGCCTGGCCAGGCAGCCCCTGGTGCAGCTGGTGCTGGCAGCCTGCATGGCTGTGGCAGCAGGAGCTGCAGCCTGGTACATCCTGTGACGGACACAGTGTGTCTCTGCTTGGGGGCAAGGGGGGACATGTGCCCTGCCCTTTTTCTGACCTTTCCCTTGCTGGTGGCGAGTTGGCTGCAGAGTGGGAGTAAGGAAATAAACAGGAATCCTGTGGGACTGTCCAAACCTCCTCGCACACCGCTGTAACACGAGGGCTTTAGCTGACCAGTGTACAGGACTGGTTGGTGCCAGGGGGTGAGGACTCCACTGCAGCACTGCCCTGCCCAGGCTGGGGCAGTTTTTAAGACTAGAGATGTCCTGTCCTGTCCCAGCAAAGGCTTCACATGCTTGGCTTTTCATCTTCATCACTGAAGCAGTGTCTGGAGGAAGTTTCCTGCCCTGGGTTGCATCTGCAGAATGTCATCAGCCTTTCAAACGACGAGCACTTGCTTTCCTGCCCTGAGAAGCTGAGGCTGTGCCATGGGGCTGTTAGCTCCAAGGAGTGTCCTCTCTGGTGCAATGTCCTAGGAACCAAGTCTGAGTCCTGTTGGAGGGAGCTCCCTGGGGATGGGGGCAGGACCATGGTGGGGGATGGAGGTGACAGATGTGTATTGTGCAACTTTGGGGTTGAGGGTTGGTTGTCGGTTATTTTTCCTGAAGCCTTGACTGGAATAAAAAGTTGCAATGCTGTAGCTGGGGCAAGCTAAAAGCACATCATTGTGAAAATGGGGAGGCTGGGGAGGGGGTTAAGGGGGAGAAAGGGAGTGCAGTCCCTGAGAAACTCCTGCCCTAGCACCAGACTGTCTCTGTTATTTCCTCTGAGGTTTCCATGTGGGGAGGTTCATTGCCACACTCAGAGGACACAGCCAAAATGCTTGGGCCTTTCCCATGTTGAGGGGGTTCCTGGTAGAAGACCCAGCTGCTCTTCCTCCCATCTTGGTATCTGTGTACCCCCACCCTCATCCTCAGCGCCCCTACAGGCAGATACGCTGTGAATTTTGAGCAGGAGAGAAGAAAAGATGCACACGAGTTCAGGGTCTGTTATTTATTTACATAAAAACACTGACTAGTGCCACAGTTCCACCCCTGAGCAAACAGCAGCAGCCTGTGCAGGCCAGGCTGTGTTTGCAGACCTGTGTTCTGAGAGACGCCCCCCAACTTCGCTCTGGGAGCTGCAGGGGCAGGGGAGGAAGGAGCAGCCCCGAGAGGCTGAACTTGGCTCCCAGCTCCTCTTGCCCCTGCTGTGCGAGTGCTGCTGGCAGCTCCTGTCGCTGCCTGCTTGCCCCTTCCTTCTGCCCCACAGAAGCTAAAAATACCCCCTACACCACATGCAAGGAGAACCCTACAGACCCTGCCGGGCCCAGGACGGCTCCGGAGCTGCGGCCTGGGAACAAACTCCTCTACTCTACGTGCCGGGCAGCCAGGACATGCCGGGTGCGGTTTTGGCTCTCAGGTTGCCAGGGGGGCGAGGGCTGCTCGGGGCTGTCCCCGCCCCAGAGCCGCGGCGGGGCCGGGAGGAGGCGCATGCAGCTGGAGTGGCCGCCGGGCAGGACGGAGGTGCTGATAAGGGCGCAGTGCTGCTGCCGGGCCCCTCTCCGTGCTCAGAGGCAGCTCTGCCTCTGCTCTGGAAGGGGCTTTGCCGCGGGGCTGGAGGGGGCTGTGAACCACACGGAAACCTGGTGTGTGGCCCGGCCCTCTCTCCTTGTCACTGAGCCCCTTCCTGAAAGTGCCACAAAGGCTGTGCTGCATCCCCTGAGGGCACCGTGGGCTGCCTGGGTCCCCTCCTGGGCTCCCATCCCAGCACATCCCTACAGCCAGGCACCCCCTGCACTGTGGGACTGGGGTGGGCACCTCCAGCAGCTGCTGCTCTTCCCAGGGTTGCTCCAGGTGAGAAGGGCCTCGCTCACACCCTGGAGCGTAATGGGGTGCAGAGCGCTGCCTCCCACTCCTGTGCACTGCAGGGCAGCCCCCACACAGCGTCTAGACCTGGGCCCACCTCCCCTGTGCACCAGTGTCACCAATCCAACTATTCCAAGTGAGGAGCAGAGCTGGGGGCAGGTGGTGGCAGCTCTGCACGGGAGGGAGCCGGGGATAACACATACACACCACCGGCGGGGGAAGCGAGGGGTGATGCACACGCGGAGACGGACGGCAGCGGGACAGGGCCGGCGGCACTCCAGTGGCTCCCGGGTGCCGTTAGCACATGCGCTTGTACGTGTAGATGTAGGCCTTGCAGTTGGGACACGTGTGTGTCACGTCCTTGAAGTCATCGAACAGGCAGGGGATCAGGCAGCAGCAGAGATCACACCTGGAGCACAGGGAGAGGCAGAGATGCTGAGCTGGGGGAGCCCCTGGCTCTGGGGTTTGCTCTGGGCCATGGGCAAGAGGTGTGAGTGGGGCTGTCACCCCAGGAACCCCTCTGCTGCTGCAGTGCCACCTCTGTGCCAAGGTCCCCACCATGCCCAACAGCTCAGCCAAGGTCACCAGCACTGGGGCTACCCAGGACCAGGCTGAGCAGCCAACGTGAGGCCCCAGCTCTACTTGCAGCACCTACCCCACAAAGCAGCAGAAGAAGCCAAGAAGGAAGCTCATGAGCCCAATCTCATAGGAGATCTTGGTGGTGATGGCTTGCTGGCAGTGGGGACACACGGTCTGCACCGGGGCACCCTGGAAGATCTCTCCCTGCAGCACTGTGACTGTGGTGGCAGCTCCCGGTGGGACGAGCACTGTGGCCGTGTGGCCACCAGGAGAGGGGTAGGGGCCTGGGGCAGGGTAGTAGCCCATGGGGGGGTGAGGGCCTGGGGGTGGGTAGTATCCTGCTGTGAATGGGAAACACAAACAAGTGAGCACCTTCATACATGGCAGGAGAGGCCAGATCCTTATTGGGGCGGCCCCCACCCTGCTGGAACACCACCCTTGGCTTACAGACTCGGGGCCAGCCCTGCTACAGGCACTGTGCCCCCCAACCCATCCCAGTGAACCTTGCTGCAAGCTCCAAATGGCAGCCCCAACCCCCCTTGTGTCCCTCCCACTCCCCAGAGCACCAGCAAACACTGCTGCTGCTGATCCCCAACCCCTTGCAGGACTCACCTGGTGGCACATAGGGCCCAGAGCCATCCGTGGGCATGTGGGGGGGCACAAACCCCGGCTGCGAGGGGGGCTCATATGGGGGGGGTCCGAACTCAGGAGGGGGGATGGGAACCCCCTGGGGCTGTCCCACCACAGGGGTGACACCCTCTGAAAGGAAACACAGTCAGCAGCCAAGGAGGCAGGAGGATGGAGGAGAAGACGGCGTCCTGGCTGTGGGGTGTCAACCCCAACAGGGAAGGGAGACAAGAGGTGGGGAGCAAGCACCCCCTTAAGATGCATTCTCTGAGCCCCAAGAAACCCAAATTCACCCCACAGTAGGAAGCAGTGTCAAGCTTTGAGATGGGAGTGCTTCCCATTTTGTCATTGCCCCTAGGACCCCTCATCCCGCCCCCAAGGGTGCCATGGGGACAGATGGAACTAGGCATAGCACCTGTGAGACCAGGCCACAGCCAGGGCAGTCCCAGGGAACCCACACTTCCTTGTGTCCTGTCTGCTTGGCAATGTCCCCCCGAGCAGCTGGGACACCCCCAGTACCTGGTGCCGAGGGTGGGCCGTGCTTCTCTTCTATCAGCGGTGCCGAAGGGCCCCCCGGGTAGGGTGGGGGTGGATCGTTGGACATGGCTCCAGGCAGCCCTGCAGGGACAGAAGCCTTCAGGGTGACACCAGCCTTTGGGAATGGTGCTTGGGGACAGAGGTGACAGGTAACGGAGGAGGCCAGGGCTGGTGCCACCACTGCACCAGCCTCAGCTTCCCCCCAGGCAGAACCAGGGGTATGACCCCAAAGCTGGACAGGCTCTGATTCCAAGGCGTAAAATCTTCCTGCCAGCTCCACGGGGCTTCCCTGTAAAGCCCACCTGGTGCACAGCAGCTCATCGGGGCAGTGCTGGGCTGGAACATGCAGAGCCTTGGCTGCATTGCTGGGGTACCAAAGGTGGGGAAGAGCTGTCCACAGCCCCCACTCCACCCTCAGTGACACAATGCTGTGCCCTGAGGGCGGGCACAAACTCCAGGACAGAGGGTGCAAACCCACAGAGCATTCCTAAATAAATCTTTAAATAAACCCAGTGAGTTAAGACCGTATTTAAGAGCTGGAGCTGTTATTTTACATGGGGTAGAATTTACCTGTCCTCTTCCCTGCAGCAACAGCTCAGAGGCCTTGACAGCTGAGAGCAGCAACTGCTCTGAGCAGTGCAGTTTGGAAGGCGGCTTCTTCCACTGGATCTGTGTAAAAGGAGACAGCAAGTGAATTACAGAGATGGAGGAGCCACAGCTGCCACACAAAACCCCTTCTCTTCCCTGGGCAGGAGCCTCATCCTGTGCTCCCTCAAAGGCAGGCATGAGGCTCTGTGTCCTGGGCATGTGGCAAAGCCCCACAGACACACTCTGAGATCCAAGGGAGTACAACAATACCAAGAAACCTGATTTCCCCCTGGTTCAGTTATCCTGGTGGGATGTGACTAAATCAGAAAATACAAGTGAGAGGTTGGTCACTGAGTGCTTGGGACAGGGTGACATTGCTGTCAGAGCCCAGGGAGCAGCACTGGGAGCTCCATCCTTCACCCCAGCAAGCCAGGAGCAAATATGATCCTGCTTGTCCCACTGCTGGCACCACTGCCACGTGCTGGGCAGCCAGCCCAGAGCACGCCAACCTCCCCAGCACGGCACAGGCACCAGGCCAGGCAGCAGTGCTGCCCCAGCCCTGCATTGCAGGTGTGCCCACAGAGGTGCCCGTGGGGCTCAGCCACCTCCACCTCCAGCTGCTGGGTCAAGCAGAGCCAAAGACTTGGAAACAAGGCAGGAAGATCCATCCCTCCCTCACCTGCATGGCTTTGCTTTGTTCTACTCCTTTTTTCCTAGTTCATGCTCCCTGCCACCGAGCAGCCTCCTGCAAGGTATCAGGAAATTTAATCAGTCCCTAGAGGAGCACCATCACCTGTTGCTGCTCACAGAGGAGCACACTGATCCCCCAGGAGCTGAGCAGACTCCTGACAGGCACAGGGTCTGCCCCAGGATGTCCATATTTCCTGACCAGAATTTCTCCCCCAAGGTCTGAAGTGGTGTTGCAGCCACACAGCTTCAAAGAGTAACACTGGGGCAGCTGGGGGTCATCTTCCTCCTGCTTCTCACTCCAGTTTCTTCCTTAAGAGCCCAGGGAAGCAGAGTTGCCATGGCACAGAGCATTTCCAGGCACACTGCAGAGCCTGCCTTCTCCTTCAGTGACCTACAAAGCTACAAACTGGGCCGTGCTCCTTTTAGCTCACTGGAGATGTGAAGAAAAGAAGGATTTATTCTTCTCAAAGTAGCCAACACTGCACATCCAGAAGCCTCAGTCCTTCCTGTCCCTATGCCTGCAGGGGTTCTGGATGATCCCAGTCCAACCAGAGCATCCCAGAGTCCTTACCTGGGGACACCAGCCTGCCAGGGAGCTTTCCTTGCCCTGACAGGCCAACTGTGCCCACAGCTTTTCTAACACAATAGATCTCCTCCCATTCCTGCTCAGATGCTGTTTTCCCGTAATAATCTTTCAACACTCCCCAGCCTCACTCCCCCCATCAAAGCAGCTGGCAAGAAAATGCAGGAGAGGAGGAGTCCTCCAGCAGCCATTCCACCAACACCCAGCAGATGAAGCAACAGCCCCAGGGTGAGCCAGCCATCAGTGCTGCCACCCTGCCCACGAGGGAACGGCAGCCACAAAGTGACAGCTGTGGGTCCCAGAGCCACACGGGCACTGGGATGCAGGAAGCTGTGGGATGCAGGGCACTTCTGCTCCTACTTGGCAGGCTCACTTGCTCCTAATGCAATATTCTGCTTATTAAGAGAGATCTGTAAAGAGCAAGATGTTGGCTATGTGCCCTTCCCAGGAGGAAAAGAAAGCCTGTTGCTTTTAAGCCTCTTAGAAGCTGTTTCTCTCCTGTGCTTTCTTTCATCTTAATGTGAGCAGCACAAAACCAGGTCCATTTCTGACAGAGAGCTCCGTGGGAAACCAGAGGGCACTCAGCTTCCCCTTGGCACTGGGCAGGAGCATCCCTCAGCACCCTGGCACTGACAGCCCCGCAGTATTCCAAAATTACCAGGTTTAAGTTCAAGATCTGATGGAATCACCAATGTCTTGTGTAGGTCCATTGGAGCAAGGACACACTGCAAGATCCTAAGACTCTCAAAAGGAGTTGAAGGATGTAGCAGTACAAAAAGTAGAAGGATGGAGAGAGGAGATGCTATTTCCAGCTACAAATGCAGAAGAGCTCTTCTCAACTGGAAGAGCAGTGGTTTTCTTTTGCAAACTAACTACAGAGGATAAATATACTATGGAATCAGAATCATCACAAGCACTGCTTCAGTTACACACAGAAGACAGGCAAAGGACCCCCCTGCCCCCAGAGAATTGATATTCGCTAAAGAAAAATGAATAAGAGAATATTCCCATTAACCTGCTGGGGCACAGCAGTGTGACAGACACAACCAGGACAGCACAGCTCCATCACAGCCTCCAAGCAGAAAGGGCTTGGTCCACCCTGGCTGTGGCCTCAGTCCTGTGTCCTGGCTCTGTGCTCCCTGATCTCATTCCAGACAGCTTTTAGGTGGGAAGATGGCAACAGGTTTCGAGGTGCCCTGTTCAGCTCAGAGGTGTAACTCAGCCTCAAGAGGTTTGTCTGAGGCTTTTCACACAGCAAGCACAGCCAAAGTGCCGTGGGGCAGCACACAGCCCTGCCTGTGGAAACACAATCCTTTCTGATCCACCCCCTTCCTGTGCTCAGCAGCTCCCAATCCAGTTAATGAGGGATTGTAGAATTCTAGAATGGTTTTGTTTAAAAGGACCTTAAAGCCCATCTCATTACAACACCCTGCCATGGACAGGGACACCTTTCGCTATCCCAGGCTGCTCCAAGCCCTGTCCAAGCTGGCCTTGGACACTTCCTGGGATCCAGAGACAGCCACAGCTTCTCTGGGCACCTGTGCCAGGGCCTGCCCACCCTCACAGAGAAGAATTTCTTCCCAATTTCCAATCTAGTGCTGCCCTCTGGCAGGGTGAAGCCACTTCCCCTTGTCCTGGCACTCCAGGCCCTTGTCCAGAGGGCATTGATCAATACCCCAAAGCCCCTAGTTCCCATTACTGACATGTTCAAAACTGATACAAAGCAGCTTCCAGCAGTGATGAGAGAAGCTGATGTGTCAGGGTCCAGTGTGCCACGCTGGCTGGATTTCTCTCTGTTACATCAGTGCAGAAACAGTTTGGGATTCAAACATGGCAAGAGAAAAGGTCTGCACATCCCTGCTTTCCAAACAGGTAAGGTGGGCACCACTCATCAAAAACAACTGGTGTGCAGTGAGACCAGGGAATATCGTGCCACCAGGACAGGTCCTAACACCATAAAATATATGATGCCACGAAGAGGACGGACACAGATAATTCAGATTTGGTCTGCTAATGCCGTTCTTCCCCAGCAGCAGCTGTTTGTGCTTCAAGCTGCTTCCTCCCGGATGAAATCTCCACGGGTGAGACAAACCTGGCAAGGGCAGAGCAGATGCTGGCAGGTCCAACTCACGTGTGAGCCCTGATGGTGCAGCGCTGGCCCCAGCAGCTCTGAGTCAGCCTCACAGCACCACTGAGATCCATCCCACAGGCTGAAACAGCCTGTGCTGTCCCTGCTCCTGCTGCAATTATAACTGAGATGCACAGCAATTCAGCTTTGTTTCCTCCATGGGAGCAGTGTGTCCAGCCACCGAGACAGGAAGCAGCATTTGTCCATGCTCAACCACATTCAGTGACGTTGACACTTCAAAAACTGCTGCTACACATTTCTGGAGCTCTTCCTCCATGAAAGAAACCCTTCTGATATTTGAAAAATGAAAAAAACCCACACTAAAATTCAATGAATAAATAAGAGAAAATATATGAGCACTTTCAGCTTCACTGCACATCAAAGAGATGCAGATTCCAGCTTCCAGGCTTTTGGAAACACAGTTTTAAAAGCCAAGAGTCCTGAAGACACTGGGCCCTCACTGAACCCAGCACCCTTCCTTTAGAAATAGGAACAGCACTGTGGCCAACACCATCCCAGTTTTCCTGGCTCCAGGAAAGATACCCGTGTGCCAGTTTACATGCTCCAGAAACTGGGAACTACTGAGACTAGGAAGGCACAAAGGCAAATCAGATGCTGGCAAAATCTCATTTGAGCCAAAGTCTGTTACTCTTCAAAAGGAGCTTTAGGGGCAGCAAGGAGGGAGAACCGAGCAGGGTGTGCTGAGGGGGACAGAGCCATACCCTGGCTATGCCAATCCCAACTGCCCTCCTCCACAGCAGCATCTCTGAACACCTCCAAATCCAGCATGGAGCTGCAGGTTCCCTGTGC
>NC_031783.1:2491387-2503166 GCF_001522545.3 Parus major
CCCAGGGCTTTGCCCTCTGCCCAGGCTGTGCCCAGGGCTCCCAGGGCTTTGCCCTCTCCATGTGCATGCCCGCTTGCACAGTTTGCAGGGATGTGGCTCAGCTCCCACCACGCGCAATCCCACCGGACAGCTCTTACCTCCAAAGGAAAGACAGTATAAATCTCTGCTGAACAAGCAGTATCAGTGGTTATTTCTGCCTGGTTTTTATGCAGAACAACACAAAGATGTTTTCCCTGCAAACGAGCTGATGCTCCCCCTCAGCTTTGCCTCTTCCCATGCGCATTTGCTGCCCCCAGCCTGCACACCACCTCCCCGTAACCAGGAGGGGAGGAATAAACAGCAAAGAGTGCTTCAGCCTCCCTCAGAGAGAAGGATGTCCTGGCAATCCTTGACCATGTACCCGCTCCTTTACCCGCTGTTAACCTTGGCAGCACCTCCTCAACTCCTCATCCTGGTCCTGGACAAGGCAGGAAGAGGGCGCATGCCTGCAACGCTCTGCAAGGCGCCGATGGAAACGGAAACCCAAGTGAAGGACTGAAGGAAAGGTCTGTTCTTTTTCTGAGCAACTCAGCTGTGCTTTCCCAAGTTCAAGTCACTGCCAGGGAGCACAAACCTACGGTTCAGGAACAGCCAGGCTGCTCCCAGAACAGCAGATTTCTTCCACACTTCTGCACTAAGATTTGAGCTGCAGAAAACTGCTTCTTCCAGGAGGGTCAGGCTGTTCCTTCAGTGCAGGCACAGAGAGCTCAGCTGGCAAGGCAGGCCAGCAGCTCTCCTTTAAAACAAAGGAATGCTGGAGGAGGTTTTCCATCATTTGAACCAGGTATGTCAGACAGCCAAAGCTCCCTGCTCTGCTCTCCAGTATGTGAATCTCCAGAGGAGCTTCCCCATCGCAGTCATTTACCTGGGGACCTTGGACACATCATTTGACCTTCTGTGTGCCACCATCACCCAGCAGACAAATCACCTCAGAGTGGGATCCTCGCTGGCAGCCAGGTGCTGTATCCAAAGCAAGATTTCTCAGGGCATTAAATCCCAAGCAAAATCAGATAATCTCCACAGTGCAGCCCTGGCTCAGCTGTCCTTGGCCAGAGATTCAAATTACCACTTCCAGCAGCTCCTCTGCATGGATATCAGGAAAACCAGACACAAAATCCACCCTGCTTAAGGAGGCTTTATCTGCAACACCCACAAAGGGTTACGTGCGGGAGGAGCTCCTGCAGGACCTGCTGCTGCCTCTGGGATTCTCTCCAGTGCTATTCGCCTCCGGATGGGCTGACCTGGCTCTTCACACTGGGGCTGCAGAAACAGCCTTGCCAGGACCTGCTTAACCTGAATATTTAAAGAAAAACCAGCCAAAATGAAAAGAACAAACTGGGGTAGCTCGTTCTCTCTGCTGTTGGCACCCAAGATGTGGCTGTGGGAAGCATCACGTGCTGGCAGAGCTCACAGTGACATCCAGGAGCCAGGAGGGGCTGCAAGGGAGGAGAGGTCACAACCCCACACTTCAAAACTGGACCCCAGCCCCTCCACGTGTCAGGACACTGTGGAAAGTTGAGGTGTACACTGAGCACTCTGCACCACCAGGGCAACTGACTTTGGCCCCCAAAAGCCAGTTTTCTGAAGAGGGAGTAAGCAAGGAGCACACTGCAGTCAGCCTGCCCCACAGGCTGCCACTGGCCCTGGAAAACCCACTCTCCCCCTCAGGAGGTGCTCACTGTTCATACCCTTCCAGCAGATGTCCTGGCTGCACAGAAGACAGGCTGCAAAACACCAGGTGTGCTCATGGATGTGATTAAAATAACGTTAAAGCTGAGCTCCTCTGCATCCTACCAATGTGCTTCACAGAGATGAGAAAAGGAAGGTGCTGCAAGCCAAATCCCAAAAGCAGAAAGCTTTTCCATGAGACTTTCACTGCAGTTCACAAAGAATCCAAGCTAACACTTGATAACATCCATGGGAAAGCATCCAGTGATAGCAGCAGCTGTTGCCTCCAGACTTCTGTATCTACTTAATTTTCCCCCTGAGAGGATACATCCTGCATTACATCATCCCTTTGATATCTGTTAATAATGGTGATAACACAACCTGCCAGAATCTCAAGCAACTAAACCCAACATCTACGCCAACACTGGGTTTAACGTAGCATCAAACACAACTGTGCTACAAGAATAGCTGTTCATTTAAACAAGCAAACAAAAATACCTCAGCTCAAGAAGCTTAACAGCAAGCAGAAGCTTCAGGGGGTCGGGAGAAGCTCCACAGCTCTTAAGCACAGTCACAGATCTGAGCTCACCTCTGATGGCAGCCCAGAACAGAGGCTTAAGGATGACCTAGGAAGGGATCAAAGGCAGAACTGTCAGTCCCTCCCACTGGAGACTGGGCAGCCTGGAGGTTCTCCATGGAGCACCCCAGGTTATTCCCAGTCACCAAGTACTGCTCTTCAGTTAGCTACACAAAAAAAAAATCTCCTGCTGTCAGCATCTGCTGCCTCCCATTTGGGGGACATCAGCACAGAGAAGGTGGATATAGAATGAGTACCCACTATGTCTCACAGCAAAACCCAGGGTTTTATAGATTCCCTTTCTAACACCAAATTAAAAATATTTTATTTATTTAAGCACACTCATTTCTCCCTCCTTCTATAGATTTTTTTGAAAGTCAAATAACACAGCTACAACATTGCTGAATCAAACTGAGTACGTGTGTGACGTCCATTAAATGACACAGTGAGCTCCAAGGGAGGAGGAAATTAGAATCAGAGATGATCAGCACTTTTGCATTTCAGAATTAATCAGAGCCCAAGAGCGTATTCAGAATTCCCTTGCAGATTTTGCAACACAATGAAATAATTCTGAATACATTGCTGGTGATTCCAGATCCATTTTCAAGTGCTGTACAAAACATATGCCACGGCACTGATGTTTGCTTACCCGAGGAGAGCACCAGCTCGCTGTAGGACTGGCTCCAGTCTCCAGCATTAGCATTTCCCATGCTCACAGATCCCCCTGCCTCGGCGCCAGAGAAGCTGCTGACACTCAGATTTAACTGGTACAGTGTCACCTTGCACTTTTTTTTGAGGACTAGTGCAAAGTGCTCTGTGTCACTCAATTTTATGTAAAGCCAAGGCTCACTCTTTGCAAAGGAATGGGGTTTGGGGTTCAGCAGGATCTGAATTTGAGTTCCACTGCCAACAAGGAGGACCCACACTCATCCCAAGATGTGCACTGGAGGAACTTTTCCATGCTGAGGCCATTTGGGTTACCACAGTCATTTTCTAGCTTCCACAGAATTTCCCAGTTCCAGACTGGGATCTCTCTTGGAGCTGCCCAGGGTCACCAGTATGGGGCTGGATTGTCCCGTGGCATTTGGACAGGAGGTGGGTACCTGGCAGTGCCCTGCTCCCAAGCCCAATTCATTTGGGCTGCACAAAGATGTTTGATGTCCCAGAGGGGAAAACCCTTGGATTAATCAACAGCCACTGAGTGTGCCCAGTGCTGGGCACCCCTGAGTTACACACAGCTCCTGCCATCCCCAATTCTTCCTCCACTTCCCACCAGACCTGGCTAGTCCACATTGACTTCCAGGTCCAGTAAAGTCATTTTCACTCCAGCTATGACTGTGGTTTCAATTTGCAGCACCAGCTCCTGCCCACTCCTTCACAACCCTTTCCCCAAAGCTCCTACTAAAAACCTAGGACAGAGCTGGACTCCACACAGCCCTAACACACAGAACACCCTCCCCAGGTCCCTGCTCTGGGCTCTTCCAAACTCTTCCTCTGTCACAACACCTCACTGCTTTGCTGCTCCACAAAAAGCATCTCTGGGCAGAGGGTTTGGAAGTCTCAAGGCCGGGTGACTGCTCCCACAGCAGAGGATGGGACAGGGAAGATTCGAGCCCATAATAGCAGGATGCCCTCAGGGCAGGTAAATAGCTCAGCTGCTCAAATCCTCTCCTGAGCCTGAGGAAGATGGAGCAGCTGCCACAGTTACGACACTAAACTGGCTGGGAACTGTTTTCTCTCACATCAGAGCAGCCCAGCAGGCAGCTCCAAAGTGAGCTCCCACCACGCTAAACCATCCTGAATCATGGCAAGGAGAGTCTGAAACGCTAAATTAACACCCCCTGTGGCAGCCACGAACTCTGGGGGAAACCTCCATTCCCAAAACACAAATATGCTCCAAAAGACATCTCTGTGGAAGACCTGTGACAAGCCCAGGGAAAGAGCTGATATTTAACACCGGTGGGAAGGAGACTACGTGAAGGTTTTGGAGGAGCTGAGTGGTCCCAGCAGCGCAGGTGGGAAGGACAAGCTGAGGCTTCAGCAGAGGCCCAGCCTCCTGTGAGCACTTCCTGATATAGCACAAAGCAGAATAAAGGCATTAAGTTAATCAGGAGACAAACCAAACATGCCTCTAAGAAGAGGGCAGCATGCACACGCCAGCAGCAGCTTTTTATCCAGTGCTCAGCTAAAAACACAAGCCCAGAAGAGTGGGCAGCAGCCAAAATCCCATTCTCTCCTCTACTCCATATTCCTCCAACACAGGGATCCAGCTCCACTTCTGCCACGAGCTGGGTGACTGGGACCCCTGAGGACCTCAAAAGCATCCCAGGTTGGAGTCACTGCAGCAGGGGTACAGCTTTGGCTCTAGTCTATGATTTCCTCCCAAAATGGAGCTGCACTGAATCCCATGGTTTCCTTTTCCTCCTTTAAAAGGGTACCCTGCTTCTCATTTGGAGAAATAATCAATAAAATCTAACAGGCTGCTTTTCATTCATCCCCAGCCAGAAATCTAATCTGCTGTTAACAGCACGGCCCTGAACACATCATTTATCTGCTGCGGGTACCAGCACGCACAGATTTTACAGCTGTGGAGAGCGGGGCTGCCTGCATCACAACGACTAATTTATTCTCAGAAAGGCTAATTTAATCTGGCAGTGAATGTTCTCAAAGCCTCCTCACACAGAGCAGCTTTTCTCTTGGTTGGCTTAACAACAATACAGCATATCCAAAAACGTGGAGGGATGCTAAGGAAGAACACTGCCCCTGTGTTTTGAGCCCTCTAGTCTGAGAAATTTCTCTTGGTAACTACAGGCTTTGAGAAAACATAGAGTCCCTCTGGTTTTTCAAAAAGCCAACTGTATTTTCAAGGCAAAATATACAACAGTTTAGGCTATTTCCCCCTCATATACAACTGTGTCTTGACAAAAAGAGCTGGGCTCTTAATAAAAATAAAACCCAGCAAAGGTTGTTTAGTATTAGACAATTCATTCACTTCCAACTGCAAATCAAGAGCAGCAGCCAGCACACCTGGCCTGGAGGTGCTCCCTGCCACAGCAGGTGACTTTCCCCAGCCCACACTACAGAGAAATAAACTCCAGAACAAATCCAAAAGCTTTTTGTTTAAAAAGGCTGGGTAACTGCACCACGAAGTATTTCAGAGAGAGCATCTTTCAGCTTCCCAGCCTCTGCCATCTGCAGGGGGGCAATAAATAAGCCATCAGAAAGGTTTTTTTCATTGTTTTTAAATTCTAGGTGGTATTTTCCCTTTACTTGTGACAGTTCACACAAAGGCAGCGTGTACCCACAGCCAGGCTGAGCCACCTGATCCTCCATGGACGTGGCACCACGTGCTGGTCCTCACCTGGATGCACCTACCCCTTGCCCAGGAGATCACTGGAGAGCCAAGCACAGCTCCTTGGAGCCAGAGGGGCTGCAACAAGGCACATTTAAGCTTTACAATAGACAGAGCTGTAGCAGTCTAACCCTCCCTGCTTGGGATTGTCACCACCATCCTGCTGGGAAAGAAAAGCTGCTGCTGTGCAAGTCTGGATCATGTCTGAGAGGGCTCCTTTGCTACAAGGGCAAAAACATGCCCCAGATGACATCCAACAATTTAGGACAATTCAGTAATGTGGGAAAAAGGCAAAAATCAGAGGGAAGCAGAGAATTTACGCAGGCCACAGAAAAAATAGAGAAGAAAACAACACAACACTTCCCTTGTTCCTATCTGTCAGGAATTGCTGTCCCAAGAATAGCCTATTCAGAAACCAGGAAACTCAGAGAGCAGCAGGGAAGGGCTGAGTCATGGCCACTTGGAAAAAAAAGAAACAACCCACAACAAACCAACCCAAAAGGGAAGGAGAAAAAAACCTGGGACAGCAGCTGTTCTGGGTCTTGGAGATATGAACAAGTTAATCCAGAACATATTAGTCAATCTTTATTTTCAAAAGCTCTGCAAACAAATGGCACTGCCATAAAATGCAGCTGACCCTCCCTCTGCTCATGGGAAGCAAATTGTTGTACCAAGAAAAGTTGCTGGTGCTTCCCAGCACCAGCCCCAGGCTACAGCACCTCAGGGCTGCCAGTGCAACTACTCCCAGTTTGTGCCCTGATTTTTGGTCCTTTGCAGCATTAGCATCCAAATATCCCAAAGATTAACAGGCTGGACAAGTGCTTTCCCTTTGGAAAAAGGAAATGCTCCATGTCCATCTCAGGGATGCTATTAGCAGAGGCTGAGGAGCCATTTCTCTTCCCCACAGTGGAAGGGCACGAGGTAAAACATGACTTGGAAGGGCTTCCCATGACTCTGTGAACAGATGAGCCAAAGCCAAGTGCTCCCATCTCACATCCAGCCTCAGCACCGCCTGTCTGGCCCCCAGCAAAAGTCTTCCCACATAACAATCTTTGTTCTGTGACCTAAATGAAATCAATTGTACAATAATTCTCCCCAGGACAGTAATCTGGTTCACTCACCCATCATCTGAGAGATTACACCTGCTCTCCAGCTGTGGGGCTTTGGGAGGAAGAGATTTCTGAGCAATAAGGGGTTTATCTTTCATTGATGATCCCTCACAAATCAGGGAAAGGTATCTGTCTTTTCAATCAAACAGCTATGCTTTGAAACAGATGTGGAAAACACCTTTTAATTAATTTTACCTTGCCCTGTGAGGTACTGTCACATCAAAGTTGCAAAGGTAGGAAGTGGGAAGCCCCTCAGAGCTGCTGCCTGTGGAGAGTGGGTCAAGACAAAGCCTGCTGTGCCCAGACTGTGGCACATCACCTGTGCTCAGGTGTAACTGCTCACCCCTTTCCCAGCTCTGAGAAAACCACAAGACCTTCATATACAGACCCAACCTTGAGACTAACTCCAGAATGACAGCTCAAGGAAACTGTCCCAAAGCAAACAGGCTCTCATGTTAAGATTGTGAGTAAAATCCCTCTTCTCTGCAACCACGCAATGCAAGGAGCAAATGCAGATGAAACACAGCTACAGCATGGGCTGATGTGCATGCATCACAATAAGGCGTGATGGATGGAATTTAGGATTGTCAGACAGAATGCAGGATGGAACAATAAATGTGTAAGCTTAAAGTAGAATACTTTTTCCAAAACTGTTAATAGGGAGCCAGGCTGTCAGGGCAAGGTAGGGAAGATTTTCCTTCTAAATGCAGAGATTGGCTATTAAAGAAGGTTCAGGAACACATACAGGAGAGACAGTTTGGGGCAGTGGGACCCCCATCTCATCACAAATGCTTTACCCTAAAATCTATAGGAGAACTGGGTAATATTCCATTTTCCTATGTATAAAGGAGGCAAAGGAAAGAACTATTACTAATGCACAGTAACCATACTAATCACAGTAACAATTAAATATATTACTTATTTTGCACAGAAAGCCCCAGCTCAGCTCTTCATTCTCTGATGATCTCAGGTTCCATCGTGCCAAGTGGTACAAAGTCAAACATTGCACTGCCAGCAGCTGCTCTGCACAGTTCCTAAGATGTTAATCACATTGCCACCTTTTGGGGCTATTTATTTTATTTTCTTACCCTAATTGCAGGCCTGCTAAGAGAGCCCAGATTAAAGGCAGCTGCACTGAAGTGCCTCATGTGGAGATGTGCAGCATGGAGCACTTTACTCCTGCCTCCACCCTCCACCCAGATCGATGACCAGAACAGGGCTGCTCTCAAACAGCTGTTTCTCACAACCACAAATACACAAATTTAAGAGTGCAGCCACAAGGCAGCTCAGAACAAATGGGCTCAAAACAAAACTCTAACAGCAGCCAAGAGTCTCCCTGAGCGTTTCACACCGGAAATAAAATCTGAGCTGCCCCTGCCTCAGAGACTTTATTCTGGTGAGAAAATGGATCGTGGTTTCCTATGGCAGCTGCTCCAATTGCATTCCCTTTGATCAGAGGAGGAGACAGGTCCTATGCAGAGCATGTAAAGATCTGACACTGCTCATGAAAGTGGCACTGCTTCTCTCCAGCTGTGAGATGGATACCCAGTGCTGTTTGGGAACAGCAGGAAAACAGCAAGAAGTTGCTCATCGTATTTTTTGAAGGAAAATGTGTACACAGACCTCTGTGTTTGCACACTTGTATGCTCAGGTGCCTTGCTCTGAAACCTTCAAGGGAGTTGACTGGCTCCAGGCCAGAGTCCTTTGCCTGCATAAGGGCTGCAAAACCAGGTCCTGGAAGCAAAACCAACCAAAAACCTCCATTGTCCTGCAGAACTATTCAAGTTCCCACTACAAACCATTACTGCTCTTGTATCAGGGAAAAGGAAAGAGCAGTGCACAATTAAGTCCTTTTAAGACATCACTGACTGCTGCTAAGAGCCACCAGGCATATCAGCATCTATTTTCTGTTTCCCAGCTCTCCTGCCCACCGTGTTCAGCAGCTCTGCACAGCCCACTCTGGGAGAACACCTTCTGAGAAGCTGACACACCTGTCTAGAAGCTCAGATATATTCAGTCCTGCTGCCTTTGTCATTATTTTACTCTCCATATTATGGAAATGCTATTTATTGCCTCTCTGGCTCACCTGGCAGCCAGCAGCCTTTCCTGGAAAGGTACAGGAGAACTGTGACACGGTAAAGAGCCCTGCTAATAGCAGCAGGAATGAAGCACCAGCCCCACTGCAGACCCACCAAAACCCACAATTTAAAAAAAATTTAGTTTCTTTCAAGCCAGGATATTCTCTCTGGATTAAAGCAATCATAAGAAATCAAATGTAGGGCTTTACCATGTACCACAAACAGACATAGAACACTGAAATTCATACTTCTCTTTACCCACAAGCAGAAAACAAGTCTTGGATCTTGATACTAACAAGTATGTGTATTTCCTTCCAAAACCACTCAGCCTCATACTGGAAGATCAACAACATCCTTTAAACACATGCACTTATCTGCTAAATTCACATTTGAAAGGGAAAAAAATATATTCTTTTACATAATAAAATTACTTTCATCCCTTCTTTGGCTGTGTTAGTAAGACTGGCAACAGCAACACTTCTGCAGGTGCCAACACCGTGACAAGGACCCAAACTCCACCCAGAACACAGAGATGCTGTGGACAGGCTTTAGTCTGGCCCCTGCCTGAACACCCCTCAGCTACAGGAGCGCCTTAGCTGTGCTCCCAAGACATGTTTGCCACCTCTGCTTCATCCAGAAGGAAAGGAGTGCCCATTGTGGCTTCCCAGGCACAGAAAAAGCCGATTTGGAAGTGACCTTCAAAAATATAAACCAACACCAGGTGCTGAGGGAGATATTTGCACCCCTTTGTAACTGCAGCTGAGACAGAGCAGAACAGGAACACAAAGAAGTGAGTTTCAGAACCAAATTTGAGGTGCAAGACCTGTTGAGGGAGCACAAGAAGCTCAGCATGGTCTTATTAGGAAAGGTTCTGAAATCAGAGAAGCTCCCTCACTGTTCCCTGTCCCTGCCACACCTGTGGCAGGATGTTCTGCTACTCTGTAGGAACACACACATCCCCATTCCCAGCCCCAACATGAGTCAGCCCCGACTGCAGCTCCACCACCCCTGTAAGAGCAGCTGGGCAGGACTGACCACGTTTGGGGCATTGCTCGGGGACATTTGGGGACACGGCTCCATCCCCCTGCCCTCGTTACAGCCATGAAGTCACTGCCTTCCTACCTCCAAGCCAGAATTAGCTCCTCATGTAACACCTAAGGAGAACAGAGCAGGAGCATCGCTAAACACTTCCGGGGATTTCCTGGGGCACTGGGATGTCACCAAAGCTTTGAGGCAGAGAAGCCTTTGGGAGAGGGAAGTTTTCAGCCTGTGCTTTCCACATGAGTTTGTTTAGATCCTGAACATGAATGAATGACATACTGTGGTTATATACCACGCCATGCCTATGTAATACTCACTGTCATTTTCCCTGCTGCCTACTCTGGTCACACTCTGAAATCAGCAGGGCCCCTGCTGAAATTAAAGCTCCATTTTCAGTACTTTGGGTGAAGGGAACAAACAGGAGGCTCTTGTGCATATTCCCAAAGTTTCTCGGAGTTCTACAGACAGCCCAAACCCACTATAATTATAATTTAAAACATTTCTACTTAAAATCATGGTGCCTGACCTCATCTCTACCACCTGACAATTTAGGCTCAGCCTAGAATGTGACAACCACCAGACCCCTCCCCAGTTCTCACTGGTGCAAGGAGACCACCTCAGAGCAGCTTTTCCTCGGGCCAAGGGGCACAAACCTACACTTGCAAGGACCTGGAGAAATTTAACCTTGAGCATGGCTCATGTGGAGGATCCAGAGGACACTGGCATGGCAGTGTCCACCCCAGCCTGCATGTTCCCACTCCTCTACTCAGCTCTGGAGCTCTCCCCAACCTCATTCCTCTATTTAGCAGCAATCACCACCTCCTGTGCTTTTCCTAAAGCAACCAAACGCTGCCTTAGAACTGCTACCCTCTGCCTCTCCAGTCCCCTTGGGAGGGACAACCCAGATCTCACCTTTTAATGGTTAAAAACCCCACAACTCCCCACTAACGTTTATTCCTTGGTGTTTGTTGCTGTGTATTAACTGAAGGAGCTCTTTTCATTTCACACTGCCAATGTGCCAATATAATCCTCACCATCATCATTTCTCTCCCAGCTTTTCAAAACATCTCAGCTTCTTTCGTCTCCTCTAAAATGGGCTCATCATCCCTGATCACTGGGCAAGCTCGTCTCTCCCGAGCAGGAGAGGATACACACGCATTCGTTCCTAGGCCTGTTTCCCTGCTCTCCCGGGATCTGTCGGGATCACATTTGCTCCTGTCTCAGCCGTGCCCTCCCTGCAGCCCCCGCCAGCTCATGACCTCGGCCGGGCAGCAGCGCTCGCCTTACACCGGCAAGTCTTTCCCCAAGTACACGACCTCGCTTTCCACACGATTAAATTTCAACCCAGCCCTCCTGTCCCACCCCTTCCCGGCACTGCTGAGGGCGCAGAGCTGAAGCTTTTTAAGATTTTAGCAGTACCCTGCGACACTCTGTCAGCGTCAAAGGCCCGTCCGAGGCCAGGGCTGCCTCCCGCTGCTCTCCCGGCCCACGTTCCCATCCAGCCGCACCTCCCCGGCTCCGCAGCGAACGCAGCAGCCGCGGCCGAGCACCGAGCCCTTCCCTCGGCCTGCTTCCTCCTCCCAGAGTTAACCAGGGCTTCATTTCCATCCCTTTTCTTCCCAAGAGCGTAGTGCTGGGCTTCTCCTGCCTGTGTCCCCGTCTGCGCTCAGTGCCCCCCAGTGCCGAGAGTCCTCCTGTGCTCGGTATCCCCCCTCCGGTTCTCAGTGTTCCCCCACACTTGGTGTCCCCCGCGGTGCTCGATGTCACCGCCGGTGCTCGGCGTCTCCCTCCGGTGCTTGGTGTCTCCCTCCGGTATGTCCAGCCGGCCCCGCTGCCGGGAGGCCGCCGCGGCCTGTCAGGGGCTGAGGGGGCCCGGCCGCCTTCCCGCCGCGTCCCCCGGCCCCGCAGCCCCCCG
>NC_031783.1:2503337-2570251 GCF_001522545.3 Parus major
CGGGGGCCGGGCCGGGCCTGCTCCCGCCGCGCTGGGCAGCCACGGACTCAGGGAATCACGGCACGGTTTGGGCTGGAAGGGATCTTAAAAATCATCCCGTCACCTTCTACCAGACCAGGTTGCTCCAAGCCCCGTCCAGCCTGGCCTTGGACACTTCCAGGGATCCAGGGGCAGCCCCAGCTTCTCTGGGCACCCTGTGCCAGGGCCTGCCCACCCTCAGAGGGACGAGTTTCTTTCATATATGTAATCTTAATTCCCCCTTGTTCTGTCACTCCATGCCCTTGCCCAAAGTCCCTCTCCAGCTCTTTAGGAGCCCCTTTAGGTACTGGAAGGAGCTCTGAGGTCTCCCTGGAGCTGTCTCTTCCCTGTCCTGTACATGGTGCCTTCCCTACCAGGTGTCCCAGCTCACAATGCACATGATGCCCTGCTCTGGCCGATGTCCTGCCCCACACAGCGACATTCCCATGCCATGGATTCATTCTGGCTGCCCCCACCCCTGGGAGCCTGTGGAACCACGAAGGCATTTCTCTGGCTCCAATGGTCTTTGCTGCACTGCAGGGACGAAATAAAAGAGCAGTATTCTAACACAGCCACAGGTGTTTTCAGTCACTTCTCACCTGCCCCTAGGGCTCCAGAGATACTTGCCCTGAGATTTAGGTGTGCTGGATCGCATCCTGCCCTGGCAGCTCTGCCTGGGGTCACTCTGGGCTGGAGCACACAGCTCCCGCTTCCCAGGCAGGAACAGCCGTATGCCTTGCAGGCTCCTCTTCTCTCTTTCCTGTGTCACAGTGAGTGCAGGTGACAGTGGGACAGGCAGGCTGTCCCCACATCAAGGCTCAGTCTAGTGGGAGACGTTGCCACAGCACCAAGTTCAAGTTTAGACTCTAAGTGGGAAATGCTGTATGGAGCATTTGAAATACCTGCCTTGCTTGCACCTTGCAGCACAAGAATGTCTTGTGGCAGCCTTGTGCCCTCCTGTCCTCTCCACAGGCAGCGTGGGGCTGGCCTGTAGCAATTTTGGCACTTCATCCCTTGTGAGACCTGGCAGTCACAGGCCAGTCCCACCTCACATGTTCTGACCTTCGCTTTGAGCACAACCACAGAGCAAAAGGAAAAGGCAGCAGCATTTTGCCAGTGTGATGAAGCTGAAGCTGGGATCTTTGTCCTCTTTGGACATCTTTCACTTCAGTTTGGGGAAACTCCATGGGAACCACTATGGCCAGATGTGGCTGATGCTGTGGGTCCCAGAGAAACATCCCCAAGCCCTGGTCTTCTCCACACACTTCTTAGCTTCCCTTCCTTCCACGTCCCCCTGCCTGTGGGACCCAGTACCAGCAGTCAAACCTATGTTCCTCAGGTCACAGACATACTGCAGGAGATGATCACCACCACCTGCTCCCTGAAAACCACTGCTGAGGGCTCCCAGCTGGAACAAATTTCCAGGAGGTGCATGCAGCAGAGCTGGGTCATTTACTGGAGAGCTCTTTGCAGAGAGGCTGGGCTCCCCAGAGACCAGCATGAATGGCACAGGTGCATGCGATGACTGGGATGACAATTTTTCACAAATCCTTATGGAAAATGCACTGAAGCCTCCTAAAGGCTGCTCTGGCTGCAGTGACCTGCCTGGGTCCACATCACCCTCCCAGCCACAGGAGCAGCCACCCATCCCTGGTATCCCAGTGTCCTGGCCACCTCCACTGCTCTTGTCCCTCCTGCAGTGCCAGGAAGATTTTACCCTCTAAAATGTTGATGTCCCGGGCTGGGAATGTGATGACACTGGGGGTGCTGTCAAGGTTTGGAGTCTCCTGCCCCATCCTAGGGGCTGGCTGCCCAGCCTCTCCCCTCCTGGAGCAGGGCAGAAGGGCTGATTTTTCTCCTGCTCACAGTGGAAGTGTCTCAGGAGCTGTACCAGAGCTCTCTGTGAGGTGTCCGCTGGTGAAGTGCTGCAGGCTCTCAGGGGCCAGGCTCCTTTGCTGGCAATGCCCTTTGGCTCCAGCATGGCTGGGGCTCTTCTCTCTCCCCAAAATCTCAGATGCTGTTTGTTTTCAGAAGCTCTGGCTGGGAGGCCAGAGGCCTTGCAGTGCTGGCCCACAGATCTCCACACAGGCTGGGCTGACTGCTGGAGCACCATGAGGCCATAGGGACCTGTCAGCCGCGTGACAGCTCCGTGGGCACTGATACCTCTGTCATGCCAGGCCACTGTGCCACCAGACGAGTATCAGGGCCACACTCAGCCCATCTGAGTCCCCAGGCACAGCAGCCCCCTTGTCCCTCTGCCACTGACATGGATGGGGGGATGTGGTCACTGTCCTCTGGCACTCCAGTGCTGGCCATGCCCAGGGCCTGCTAGCAGTGCCAAGGGGTCTCCACTGTAAGTCCACCCAGGTTTGGGATGTTGCTTTGCTGGGTGCCTGTAAGAGCTGGTGCTTCCCAGAGCAAAGTTTTGGTGTCTGTTTTCAGCCAGCTCAGAGACCTGGAGGATGTGGCTGCTGTCTGGAGAAGGTGCTGGGTGAGATAAAGCAGTTGCAGGGTGTAGGAAGTGCCCAACTGCCTGTGGTCTGAGGAGGTACTGCCCAAAGGCCTGGGGACTGCACCCCCACATCCCACTCACCAGGAACACATTGGGGCATCTCTCAGGATGTTCTCACTAGCCATTCTCTGGGGCTCCCATAAACACACCTCCTGCCTTGCCTGGGTTCTGCAGCCACCCAGGTTCACCCAGAGGCACATGTCCTCCCCAGGGGCTGGGTTTTGTTAGGGAGGTGCTGAGCCAGCTGCAGGAGCAGTGCATGAGGCTGCAGGAAGCTGTGAGGACACCCAGGTGAGGACAGTCTCCAGGCACAGCTCAGGAGCCACTCATGCCACAGCTGGTGCCTGAACCAGGCTGGGCACAGGATTGCCCAGACTTGGCACATCCCCACTCAGAAGCAGCTCAGCAGGATTTTGCTGCTATGCCATGCTGGCAGAACTGGGGACAAACAATGGTGGGCAGCTCCGAGGAGGCTGAGGGGATGTCAGGGGATGTGAGATGGTGAAGCACCCAGGTATGAACAAGGTGCTGATGGAGCAGGGCTTGGGGGTTGTGAACAAGCACTGGCACTGGGGGGGTGGCGGGGCAGAGGTCTGCAGGGGATGGCTGTCCCCCTGTACTGTTTCTGCTTCTCCCCTTCAGCTCCTGGCACACCACAGGGACGTGCTGCATCCCCAGGTACCTACGCAGGTGCCTGTCCTGAGTGTCCCCTGGGCCACCAGCCCAGTCCTGCTGAGCACTCCCAGGGGAGCTGCTGAGGGTGTTGTGCCCCATGCAAGGCTGTTTGTCCTTGTGCATTGCAGGTGAGGAAGCCAGGCTCCTGGGGGGCTGGTGCAAAGCTCAGGTGCCCAGGCTGGCCAGGGGGCTGTGAAGTGGCACAGGGGGCTGGGGAAGGGCACCTGCAGCAAGGCTGTGCTGCCTGGCCTTGGGGAACTGGTGGAATTGGAGCCCTGGCACCCACTCATTGCAGTGAGGTAACACCACAGGCCGGAGATGCTCCCGCCTTCCCTGTGCAGTCCCTGAGCTCCTGAGGACACGTAAGGGCATCCAGAATCCGACACTTTTGGGCAATGCCACGTCCCCATCAGCTCTCTGACCAGGTCTGTGGTCTGGCACATGATTTTCCAATCCTGTGGCTCCTGGTGGCCCTGGGACAGTCACAGGTTCCCTCCTCACCACCTAGGTCTCCGTGTGGCTTCACCTGTGTTTCTCAGGCGGTTGTCTCTCTTCAAGGCTGGGGACAAATCCCTTCTCTGTGTATCTTGGGTAGCTCAGTGCTGCACCCCCACACCTCACAGACCATCCCCACTCCCAGCAGGACTCCACACTGGCCTGGATGTGCTCACCACAGCCGAGACAGAAGGTGCACAGCCCTGGCTCACTCCAGGGCCCACCAGCTTGGCACATTTCATCTCAGTGGGGCAGGACTGAAGGTGGCAGCTCCAGCCCTCCATGCAGGGAAGCTCACAAGGGCCAGCCCCAGCTCCAGCCCTTGCTCCCAGGCCTTGCCCAGGCTGTCCAAGAGGCACCCCGGGTGAAACCATCCTTCCTACATTGTTTATTTTAGCAACACAAATAAGAGACTGAAATTAATTATTGACTGGGGAGTGCAGGGGCATGGGACAGCAGCCTCCAAGGGACCTGGGGAAGAGGGGATAGAAGCCAGGTCACAGCAAAACACCCAGAACCTGTGGAGGTCACAGGGGATCCTGAGGACTCAGCACAGCCCTGCCTGCTGGGGTCTCACCACAGCTGATGTGGCAGAGCTGAGCCCTGGGTGCACCTGGCAGTCACTGCACGGCTGGAACAGGGTGTTTGGAGCAGCTGGAGATGCAGCCAGCCCTCTTGGGGTGCACTGAGCCACTGGGAGAGGGGATCCTGAAACACTCCAGGCTCAGTGTTTGCCTGTGTCCCGCCACTGCTGCAAACGAAGCAAAGACACGGGGTTCAAAGCAGAAGAGCGTGTATTGCAAGCGGCTGCGGCGCATCCGGAGAGACTTCCAGCCGCCGGGAGAAAAGAACAGAGGGGTTAAAAACGATCCCAGTCTCTAGGGTTACACTGTGTCATGCAAAACAGCCCTGGGGCAAACCCCATCCTGGGAGGTTGAGGGGAGGGTGTGCTGGCCCAGCAGGACCACCAGGGCTCAACCCCCTGCTCCCCATCTGGAGCTGGGCGAGGGGCCAGACGCCTCCCCAAGGGCCGGTGTCCCCCAGCCCTGCTCACCAGTGAGGACGGGGCACGTGGGGTGGAGGCTGTGGTGGTGCAGGAACAGCCCTCGCTCTCTCCACCCCTTACAAAAAACAAGCCTCATGGGGTGTCTGCCCCCCACCCAGTTGATCGGGGCCGAGGGATGGGGGGAAACACTCAGGCACAACCCACTCTGCCTGGTGGGGTTGCCCAGGGGACCCTGAGGAAGGGACCTCCTCTGGAAATGTCACTGGCATGCAAACTCCGGTGTCCCAAGAGAGGAGGGGGTGCTCCCTCCCCAAGAGTCTGGCAGCGTCAGGGTCCCAGGCAGAGGCACCGGTCCCACGCAGCCTCCCGCTGTCTCTGGGGAGCTCCATTCAGCTCGAGAACAAGTAAAAACTACTTCAAACCAAACCCATGCAAGGCAGCTATTTGCTCATGTGTCTCGGCGGCTGCCAGACGCCCTGGCAGCGGAGTTCCTCTCCTCTTTGGGGAGGGGGGGAGAAAAAAAATATATATATTTATACGCAGGGGTCCCCGCCGCGTCCGCTCTCCGCCGCGGCCTCATCTCTCTGCCTCCATGGTCACGTTGGCCTTCTGTTCTGCGCTGGCCTGCTGGGAGACGGCGGCGGGCCAGCCCGCGGGCTGCGCCGGCGCGGCCGGAGTCCACATGCTCTGCTGCTGCTGCCCGGGCGGCGAAGCCGTGGGCCAGGCGGGGTTGAAGGCCCCGTGCTGGGGCAGCGGCGGGGCCGGGGGCGGCGGGGAAGTCGCCATGGAGGCCACGGGGCTACTGCTGTTGAAGCTTTCGGAAGCCTTGAGGCGGGAGAACATGGTGAGGGCATCGGGGAAGTTGGGCGGCGTGGCCGGCGTGTTGGCGGGAGTGCACATCTGTGGGAAGGAGACACGGGGTCAGGGGAGCCCCCATCATCTGCCTCCCACCAGAGCATGGCACGAGACCCCTTTGCCCCCCCTGCTGTGGCACATGGAGCCCCCAGACCTTTGCTCTGCTGACTGTGCTGCCCATAAGCAGCTCTATTGAAGGGTCTGAAGGCTCATGCCGTGGTAAGAAGTCCTGGCAGAGGGCCCAGACAGGACCCCCTGTGCCCAGCCAAGTCGGGAACCCACCTGGTCTGCTCCATAACCCACTGGTGCCACCCTGAGCCTGCAGCTTTCTGGCTCTGTGGGCACAAGGCTCAGCTCCCACCCTCCAGGAGGCTGGGCATGCTCCAGCCCGGCTGGGCACTTGCTTTGCATGCTCCAAATCCCCAATTGTCCCAGAGAGTCAAACAAGGCCGCAGCAGCCAGTAAATCCTTAAGACACATCTGCCCAAGCAGATTATGGGCTGCCAGGCCATGAGAGTTAAGGGATGGAGTCTGGGGACAGCTGGAAGAGAGCAGAGGCAGGCAGCACCCACGTGTGGGTGTTTACACACCTCCAGACGCTCTGCACGCCGCACCAGAGCCCTGCTCCGGCAATGCTCCAGGAATTTGCTCGCTCCAGCGAGTGCACAAGGACCTGTGTGTGTGGCTGCTGCAGGATGGGAAGCACCATGTATCTGTGAGTGTATTTACACAGGTCACTGCTTCAGGCTCCTCCAGGCTCTCTGCCTTGCTGGGCTGGTGTGGATCACTGGCTATGCCCAACACATCCTCTCTCATATCATCCCTTTTGGAAGAGCAGCCCCAAACCATCTGCAGGGCTCTGCTGTCCCACTGCTTAGGGCAGGCTATGCCACCAGCTGCTCTCCAGGAAAACCTTCCTTGGCAGGCAACTCTAGCAGTGCCCAGCCAGACCTCCTTGTCTGCACTCCTGGAGTCGGGAAGCAGCGAGCTGGATGTGAGCACCAGCCTGAAGCACCCGCCAGCTGGTGCTCTGCCCTGGGAGAGCACTGGGGAGCTGGGAATGCACTTACCATCTGATGGTGGTGGCTGTAGGGGATGTTTGTTTCTTGGAAAAAAGCACTGAGAGCAGTCTGAAAGGAAGGAAAAAAAAAAAAAAGGGAAAGATGATGTTACTACCCACATCCAAACTGGGTACCCACCTCACCCCTGCACACTGCTAGACCCCAAAGATGGGGTGTAGTAGATGATCCCCTGGGAGGCCATGGGGGCACAGCTGCTCCCTGTCCCCAAGCAGGGACCTGTGCCTGCCATCTGCTCACACCAGGGCAGCTGGTAACCATGTGTATTTGGGACCACCATCCTTGCAAGAAGCAGCACCTGCAGAGCCCAGCAGGCGTTTCACAACTCACGATGACATAGTGTGCTGAGAAACAAAGGAAACCAAACCAAACCCCAGCAGGAGGAACCTGTTAAAGGCATGTCCTCAACAGGACATGATCATAGTCCCCATATTCCCACCAGGAGATCCCCAGGGCAGGGGCTGCAGCAGGTGCTCACCCCATATGCCAGAACATTTCCAATTCAGTTGCAGACAGAGCATGATGAGGACTGACATTGTTTTGTAGCTTCCAGTTAAAACCAGTAATAGTCTCGTGGGTAAGTCACGTGCCACAGGCATTGAGAAGACAAGAAGGGTCGCAGGTAGGGAAGGCCAGGGGAACAGGATGGTCTGGAGGGCAGACACCCAGCCCACATCTGGGGGGAGCAGAAGCAGCAGGAGGTTTGGGGATGCACAGCATTGAGCTGATCCAGGAATGGTGAAAAGTTCTTTACTCAGAGGGTGCTGAGGCCCTGGCACAGGGTGCCCAGAGAATCTGTAGCTGCCTCTGGATCCCTGGAAGTGTCCAAGGCCAGGATGGACGTGGCTCAGAGCAACCTGGGGTAGTGGAAGGTGTCCCTGCCCATGGCAGGGGTGGAACAAGATAACCTTCAAGGTCCCTTCCAACCCAAACTATTCTGTGATTCCATGATGGTGACTCCTGTTCTGCATCAGGCTTTAACAGAGTCAGGGCTAGAAAACAATGTTATGATTCAGTTGTAGATGAGACTTGATGGAAATGTAAGAGACCTGGTTTGGATTCAGTTCTGGTTGAAGGAAAAGCCCCCTTCAGGCCTCTCCCAGGGCCTTCAGGTCTCCACTCTGGGGTGCGGCTGTGTGCTACCTGATACTCTGCTCCCTTCCTGAAAGCCAGGGACTGGGGTTACCCAAGCTGCTGGGGAAAAAGAGGCAGAAAAGCCTGGAAGAAGCACAGGGAGGTTGTACCAAACCCTGCTCTACTGCAGCAGCCACAGTCCTGCCACCACACACGCTCCTGTGTCATTCCAAGGGCCAGGATGAATGACAGCAAGTCAGCTCAGCTCATTGATCCAATGGGAAAACTAGTTTTCAACAAATATCCAGGCTGGCAGGCCCTGGGGAGGCAAAGGGGTTTATGGTTACCTGGCTAAACAGCAGAAAACTCCTGGTACAGGTGGCAGCCAGAGCAATGTCTGTAAACAATGATCCAGACCTGGGTGGGGGAAGCAATTCCTGCTGCAGAGTCTGGCAGCTCCCAGACCTCAGGAGGAACGTGCAATAGCTGGGCTGGCAAGGCTCTTCCCTGCAATAGCTGCAGCACCTGAACTCTGCACCCGGCCATGCTGCGAGCTCAGAGCCCTCAGCTCTTGCAGGCAGAACCCATCGGATCCCAGGGACAGCCATGCAGCAGGAATAGGGTCTGCAGCCCTGGAGAGAGCTCTGCACAGGACAGCACATGGCTCTGAATAAGGGAATGTCCGACAGAGACAGACACGTCTGAGGCAGTGACACCCCCAGCCACACTACCCTTCGTCCTGGGCGAGGCTGGATGTCAACACCCACAGGCCCTATCGCTGACAGATCGTGATAAGAGAGGGGCAACACCAAACGGGAAACACAGGCAGAGGTGTGGGCACAGCCAGATACCATAAGCTGATTAAATCTGCTCTGTGCTCCTGTTTTCCAAATGGCTTCATATCTGGGACTGTGGCACTGGCAGACAGGGGCAGAAAAGGTCCCTGCTGTCCCCCTGAGCTGCTCACCAATCCCTGCCAGCACTGAAATGAAAGCTGCGACTGGGTAGAGGAAGCACTCTGCCAGTGCAGGCCCCTCTGCCTAGAACAGTGTCTCTTCCCCTCCATCTGCCCTTTTCCAAGCACGGCAGAAACAGCCCCTGTGCCCAGCACAAAGCCCATGACTCACAGTCACCTCCCAAGGGACCTGCAGAGCCCCAGCCTGGCAAGTGAAGACCCCATGCTCCCCTTGGTGCCACAGGGGCCAGAGACACACACGTAACCAAAGCCACTGATGCCACCTGGTCTCCAGACAGCGTCACAAGTGCCAAGGTGACTGGTGCAACAGCAAAGCCAATTAAGGCTCCTCTTCTGGAGAAGGAGCCCAAGCCCAGCTCAGCTCTGACCCTGGACCAAAGGCCCCATTGCCTGTGTCACCCTGGTGTGTGGGGAGCAGGACAGCCACACATCCATGGCCTGACTAAGCTCAGCATCTGACCAGGCCACTGTGCTCCCTCCCAGATGCAAAACCAGGAGCTTCACAGGAGATAGATCACACAGGGACTCAGCCAGGGAGCCAAGAGGCACCTGTGGTGACTCAGTCACAGGGAGGGTGGCTGGAGGTGTGAGCTCTGCCAGCACAGGGCACCCAGCAGCAGGGGAAGCCCTGGGGGCACCCTGTCCTTGAACCACCAAGGAAGGGGCTTCATGAAACAGAAATACATAAGAGGAAGTGAAATCCCGCCATGAACACAGCGAGCAAAGCCAGGCACCTGCTCCTCTTGTTCCCCACACACAACCTCTCTACACTCAATGGAGGCTCTTAGCACCAGGAAAAGGAAGGAATGGGTGGGTTTTTTTAGGAGCAGTTTCTTCTTATCCTTCCCAAACAGCCCCAAGGGCAATGAGCACATAAAGCCAAATAATATCTTTCTACAGGAGAAAGAGCCTGATCCACTGCCCAGCCCCATGTGAGACTCTGCAAACTCTGAAATGTCTGCCTGGAAACCAGGAGGTTTCCTGGGTTTCAGCTGTGGGGAGCTGCTCTCCCTGGCTTCTCCCAAAAAAGCCAAGCCCTAGAGGCTGAGTGCCAGCTTTCACCCAGAGACACTCCAAGTTGCTTTCCTGGGCCTGTAAACCTCCCCCTGGGATCAGCCATGGCACTGCTCCAGCTGCTGGAGGGCTGGGCTGGCAGTGCCATTTTGGCTGGAACCCACAGCAGCCATCCCTGGAAGCACGGAAGGGCCCCCAGAGCTGCGAGAGCTGCAAACTAAACTGGGCACAACAAGAGAAAGCCTGCCCAGGGTCCCTAGGAAACAGGAGTGGAGTCACAGTGAGTGGGAGAGTCGATCCACATCCTACCCATGAACTGCCCTGTTCCCCAGGGATAGATGGGATGAAAAAAAAATGGCTCCTTAGTATGGAGCTCAAAAAAAATGGCTCAACCCCCTGAGTATGGGACAGACTCTGATCAGCTCACACCACAGCCAAAGGTGAAGGTATCCCAAATGTTTTCCTGACCTCCCACCCTGCTCACTGTCCTGGATCACATTCCTTCCACCCTGGGTCTACCAGGTCTGGAAAGAGACACAGAGCAAACCTGCTCTGCAGCCCTCATTTCATCTTCCTACACACAGTGGCCCCTGAGCAGCCAACCTCAAAGCAACCCAAGGACAGGGAAGTGGTCCCAAAACATCAGCATCCCGAAGCTGACCGTGTTTCACAGCATCCTCCCTCTCCCTCCTGCTGGTGACAAAAACTCCAGGGGCTGTCACAGGCAGCAAGTGGGACACTTGCCCACAAAGGAAAGGTCCTGGGCAGGGCAGATGGATGCCAGGAGTGCCCTGACAGAGGCACAGAGCTGGGACAACCCAACTCCTGCTGTGTGTCACTGGGCCACTGAGCTAGCCTGGTTCCCCTGTGCAGAACACCTCTCTCCCCGTGGTGGCCTCACAGGCAGCAGCAAAATCCTCAGGTACAAACAGGCTGATCCAATTCACGCCGTGCCCCTGGAGCAGCGCTTTGACTCCAAGGAGATGCTTAATTTATGCAGCCTTCCCTCGTAATGAACTTGCCTGAACTCCCCCGATTTATACTCATTGCAGATGCAGACCAGCCAGCACACGGGTGCTGCACTGGAATAACAAAAGCCTCAGGAGTATCCTAGGAAAGAGGTGAGAGCAGGCTGGAGTGGTCGGGAGGTGATCCCTCCCCAGCGTGGCTCCCAGAAGGAGCCGTGCCCAGCGGCCATTTTGCACAGGGAATTATCTGACCGTTGCACCAAAAGTGAGTGGGAACATGGTAACGGCAGCGTTTGTTTACAGCCCGGCTTCCTCTGAGTCATGTGAGTGCCCAGCCGGCAGGAGACGGCTCTTTGGACTTGTGCAACTCGCCAAACGGTGGCAAAGTTCTGCAAAAAAGCCCTTTGAAAGACACGTTAAAACTTCTGTCATCCCTCCCCGGCTCTTTTGCGACACGCACGGAGGTGGTGGAAGAGGATTCCGCCTGTCCCAGAGGGCCACTGTCAGGCTGTGTTAGTAAACAAACGCCGCAGCACGTTACACATGCAACACATCCCACGCCAGCGGTGCTCCCGTTCACCGGGCACGGCGCTGGGCATCGCCGGCCCGCTCCTCCGCACATCCCTGCAAGCCCACCCCGCGCTCCCCGGCCACGCACGGCTCGGTTTGGGAATGGCCTGTGATGGAGCATCTGGGAATGCCGTGCCCGCACGGCGATGGACGGCGTCCGTGCCGGCTCCGTGCGGCCGCTGCTCCGCTACGGAACAACCCCGGGACAGCCCGGGCAGCATCGCCCGCTCCTCCCGGCACGGAGGAGAGGTGCTCCAGCCCCGGAGGAGGCACAGACAGAGCCTCCTGCTCCCCGGCCTGACTCAGACCTGTCCCCGCAGCACAGCACAGACACTTCAATTACCGAGGTGCCATTAGCGTCAAATCCATCAGCTCCAGCCTAGGGAGCTGCAGAAGGAAAGGAAAAATCCCATTTAGAAAGCAATTTACTGGCGACAGCCACCGCACTCCCCTTTGCTCCCTGCACTTCAGGTCCGGGCATCTCCGGAGGAGCCGAGCACGCTGAAAGGCAGCGGGGAGCTCCGCCGGCACCCCCCGCCCCACGCGCGGTGTTAACCCCTGTCAATGTCACCGAGTATCCCGCCCGCGAGAGAGAGGAAAAGGCGTCTGGAGCCAGAAAAGCTCTGACCTACAAAGTCTCCGCTCCCACGGCTGCCCGAGAACTCAAACTGCCCGGGGCAGGGCCGTGGGAAAGGCTGCGCTGGGGTTTTCCAGCCCACGGCCACGCGGGAGGGCTGGGGCGGGGGCGGGGGGAACAGGAGGAGGCTTCGGCGGATTCGGAGCCCCCGGCCCGGCCGCTGTCCGGCGCGGGGCCCCGGCACGCTGCGAACCCCTCCGTGCGCACCCCCCGCGCAACGTGGCCTCCCGATCCCCCGCCCCGCGTGGCGCCCACGCTCCCTCGGGCACCCCCGGGGGCCCGGCCCGCGCCCCGCCGCCGCCGCGCGTGTGGGCGGGCCGGGGAGCAGCGGCGCGTCCGCAGGGCCGGGCACCGATCCATGCTGCCCGAACCCCCTCCGGATGCTCCCACGCGGGGACCCGCCCGGGGCCGGTACCGGGGCGGCGGCCTCACCTCGAACTGCCAGTGGGCCGCCTGCAGCAGCTGCTTGGCCTGGTCGGCGGCACATCCGGCCGCCAGCACGAACTGGTTGATCATCACCTGGTGCTTGAGCTCGTCCATGGCCCCGGCCCCGGCCCCCGCCGCCCTCAGGGCGCCGCCAGCACGGCGGGGCCGGAGGCTCACGCCAATGTTTACCGGGCACTGACTCACGGCGCCCGCCCAGCCCCGCCCACGGCCGCCCGGGGCGGGGCGGCGCGGCCCGGCCCGCGCGGCGCCTCTGGGGCTTGTAGTTCCCGCTCACCACGCTGTCTCGCCGCCCTGCCCCCGCCCGGACCACAACTCCCAGCAGGCCCCGCTTTGTTTGCGGAGCTCTCGGCGCGCGTTGAGTGACGCGCGGGGCCGGCCAACCGCCGCCCGCGGCTTGGTAGTACCTGACCGTATATGGTCAACAACGGCGCGGCCCCCAATGGGAGGGCGGCGGGGGCGGGCCGCGCGCGGGGCGGCCCCGGGGCGGGGCCGTGCGGTCACGTGGGAGCGGGCGGTGTTTACAGTCGGCCGCGTGCGGTTTCCTGTTGACGTGAGGGAGTGGCGGGGCCGAGCCGGGCCGAGCCGAGCCGAGCCGAACCGAACAGAACAGAGCCGAGCCGCGCCACCGCCCCTCGGCATCGTAAAACTTCTGCAGGCCCTTGCCGCTACCCTCCTGCAGCCTACGGGGGTTTGGTGGAGCCGCCTTGGCTCGTCGCTGCCGTACAGCTCCGTGGCCCGAGAGGCGGTGGAGCAGCAGCCCCTTTGCCCCGCGCCCTCCATCAGCGCTACCACCCCTTCCTGGTCCCGTTTTCCCCTCAGCCGCAGCGTGTCCGTGCAGCACTGAGGCGGCTGACGGGAGCTGAAGCGAGAGGCGGCAGCGAGGGAAGGTTCTGGAAGGTGCCGGGGGGTTCCTGGCGCCGTGAAAGGCTCCTTTGAGAGCACTTAACAGCATTGCCACAGCAGATGAAAGCTGGCGGCCGGGCAGGCGCTTCAGGGCCCGGGAGAGCGCACAATGGTTGTTGCTAAGGATAAGCAGGCACGGACACGCGGTTGAGTGGCCGGGGCTAATAACACCGGGGGAAGGGAACTGCCGCTCCAGCCGCCTCCACCTTTCCTGAGCGGTGGTTCTGGGCTGTTTCCTGCAGTTTGGAGGGGTTTAGCCTGGCCTGAGTGCGTTGTTCGCCAACACCTCTGACCCTGGCTGGCATTTTGCAGGTGTTTCTGAGCCCTGAGGATTAAATGGCTGAAGCTCAGGTAGGTAATACTTGATCTGTGGGGTTTGCAGCCTCCACTGTGTGGACAGGAATTGCTCTGGTATTGTCCAAAGCTAGTCACCATTTCCCACGTGTTCTTTAGTAACCATTCTGGTGTTGCACAACCATTCAGCCTCTCCAAGCCTTGGAGAATTTCAGGGCCAAGGGGTTTTCATTTTTCTTGTTCTATATATCTCACTGCCTCAATCCAAGTGAGAGTGCAGCTGTATTTGGCAGTGGGACATATCAAGAGGTGACCGCTCATTTCTTACAAGGTCAAGACAACCCCCAGAGAAAAGTGGCACAGGGAGATTTGTAGCCACCAAGGTGTAAATACAGCTGGAAAAACAAATCTCCTGAATGATTATTTTAATCTGAAAGAGCCAGGCATATTTAGAAACCTTGGAGTTTGGTGTTTGGAAGGAGAAGGGTTGGGCCTGGCTCAGCAGGGCTTTTGGGAAGGGTTGTAAAGCTCTCTCCAGAGCAGGGCAGTGTTCAGGGAGGCAAAGTTCATGGGCTCACCACTCCTTCTGGTGAGCTGTAACTCCTTGTGTTGTCTCCAGGGCTCCTGAACCTTGTTGTTCTACACTTACCCGACAAACACAGCGAGTGGCAGTGGGAACAACTGAGAGAAAGCAATTTGCCTCACTGGGCAATAAATCCCCAAGCAGCTGGACTTTGGATGAGCTGCTCTGGTGATCGGGAGCTTTGCAGGGAAACATATTTCCTTGTTTACACAGGTGTGCTCGTAGCTGCCTCCCCAGCAGACATGTCCAAGGAGACTCCTGAAGGGCAGCTGGGGGTGGCTGGAGAAAGGTAGCAGTGGGAGGGGTGGGTGTCCTTCTGGCCCACCTGCTTCCCCTGAGCTGCAGCTCAGTGGATTCTTCCTGGGGTTCAAATGATCCTCCCTCTTTCCTGCTGCTCTTCCCCACATTGTGCTGGAGAATGGCTCCAGGATCATCTTTTCCTGAGTTGGTTTTGCAGAGCTGGAAGGCAGTGCAGGAGCTGAGGTCTCCTCACCACCCCTGTGGCTCTGCAGCCTCCTGAAGGCAGCAGCCCTGGCCCAGTTTCACCCTGGTCCTCCCCAGTTTGACCACTCTCACCCCACACCATGATGGCACTCAGGGGTCTCGGGCTTCTTTGAACCATGTGGAAGTATTTTCATCCCTGTCTCACAGAGTGCCCCCCATCTTTGTGGCTTTCGTCCCCCATGGTGCCAGCAGACCCTGGGGCTGGCAGCACCAAAATGGGAACAAACACATCTCAGGGAACCCAGAGGTGAAGGTGCAAAACCCACTCAGGTGCCACCACCAGGGTTTGCGGGGCTGTTGCTGCTTCTTGCACAATGGGCTGGGGGGACTGCTGCTCCTCCAGCCCACGGGACCCACCTGAGGAGCTGTGGGGGCTGGCAGGGTAGCCCTGCTCCCTGCCCTGGGCCTTCCACTCTCCTTCCCCATGCTGCTGGCAGTGGCCCTTAATGGGATGGAGGAGGCCGTGGTGCAATATCCTGCTTTTGTTTGTGTCAGCGCCTGCATCCCGCAGGCCGGGCAGGGGCAAAGGAGCTGCTCCCCTTCAGCTCCGCTCACTCCAGGCCCTGAGATTTGGGGCGGAGGGGCTGAGCCAGGCACTGGCACACTGCCAGTGTGCTGCTATTAGTATTAAATAGCTGCTATTGTCGCTATCTGTCACGGAGCAGAGCCCTTTGGGACGGATTCTCCAGCTAAAGCCCCTGCCCTCCCAGATGGCAAAAACCCCCACGGGCCCGACGGCTTCCTCTGAGCGCTCCGGAGAGCCGGGCGGCCCGGGAGGGACCTTCCCACTGGTGGAGGTTTTGCACGAACAAAAGACCTCCTGCCGCAGCTTCCCGGGCAGAGCCAACACCCCGCGGCTGTGGGACCTGGCTCTCCCCTGCTTAACTCACATGGCACCAAGCTCCCGGTGAGCACCACGGGCAGCTGCTCAGAGAATGTGGGTTTGGAGCAAGATGATCTTTAAGGTCCTTTTCAACCCAAACTATTCCAGGATTCCATGATTCTGTCCCAAGAAAAACCTCGGGGAACAGCTTTGGGGCAGTTGCTTCTTTGAGCTGGAGAAGAGCTCTCAGTGCTCAGGTTGTGGGAGGAAAGGGAGAGGGACTCTCATCTCCTGTCACTTCCCTTCCTTGCCTGCCTCATGGTACAAACACTGCCCTGCTTTGTCCCCAGGTTCTGGCCAGCTGACCACCAGTTCTCAGGACTGCACAGGGAGATGGACCCAGTGATCTTTGCTGTGCCCAGTCTGCTCCAGCACTGAGCCCTAAATCAGCTGCTGGCCTGCAGAGTGAGGCCTCAGGGGTTATGGATTCACCCTGCTCAGTTTGGGGCTGCTGGTGGCACAGGAGCTGTTTGCATCACCCCACTGGTGCCAGGGTACTGCCCAGAGCTTGTTCCTATGACTGTGCAGGCAGGGAGCACTGGACATGCTCTGGACCAGTGTACGTGTCACTGTGATGGTCAGCAGACTCCATCCTTGTCACTGTGATGATCAGCAGACTCCATGCCTCCCTGCCTGTGCAACTTCTGCTATGAGAAACTCTTGCATCAAGAGGCTTCTTGAGCAAGAGGCACCATCACATCCTGGGGGACACAGGCACAGTTACTGTCAAGGCACTGCCAGACAGAGCCTGGGGCTCCCCTGTGCCAGGTGCAGGGTACCCAACTCTTGTAGTTGGCCAGCAGGACTTGTTCCTCATTCCATACTTTTTCCCTGTCCTCCTTCCCAGCCCTGCTGCACAACAGGATGCAGAAGAGCAAAGTCTGCTCCTGCTCTGTCCTCACCCCCAGCACGTGTTCCCCTGCATCCTGTGCCTCTTACAGCCCCCCTGGCTGTGTTCGTGTGGCCACAACAGCTGCAAGGATAATAACTGTCCGGAAGCACGTTTTGCCTCGGGATTGTTTGCTTATTCCCGCTGGGCGTGTTTTAGTTTGTGTTTACAGCCAGCAAATTCCACCCACTGCCTGCTCACTTGCTATCACAAAATCCTCCCATGCTGGCAGGCTCTGCTCCCTGCTCCATCCCAATTCCCTGAACCCCAGCCCTCTTCCCTGCTCCTAAGGCCAATTTAAGTGATTTCACATGTGCCACCTCAGTTCCTTCATGTCTCCCAGTGATTCTCATCTCCACTGCTGGGAATTTGGGTCCTCAGTTCCTTTACAGCATATGTGCAGGATGGTACTTCCCATCACTCTTCTCTGTTCCTCGGTGCCAGAGGGGACAGGGCTCAGTCTTGGGGCACTGGTGGCTTTTTGTGCCTCTTCCTCCACTCTGTCCTCCCGACTGTTGTGTCCCACATGCGAGGCATCCCGTGGCCATTCCCTGTTCTCACATCCAAACCTCAGGCATCTCCATTTGCTTTTGTGTGTGCAATACCTGTGAGGGGAGGAACCCAGAAAGGAGAGGCTTCCCCATGGGAGGCTGATCACCTTTCCTGCTGGCTTTGAGCCTCAGCCAGTAGTAGGTCCCACCTCTGGGAACTGTCCTGGATAATTCTCCCTGGGCATCCCTGTGCAGGTTCTACCTCTCTGTGCATCTTCCCTGTGCCAGATGTGTCCCTGGGAATCCGCCCCGCACATCCTGTGCAGACATGACCTTGGGCATTCTTCCTGTGCATCCCTGTGAAGGTGTGTGTCCCTGGGCATCCATCTTCCCTGGGTGACGTCCCAAGGCCTTCTCCATCTAAGGTGTGCCCCCTGGTGATCTCCATGCCCCTCCCACGCAGAGTGCCCCATGCCCACTCCTGTTCCCATCCTTGTCCCCATCTTTGTTCCCATCCCCATTCTCACCCCCATCCCGTTCCCATCCCCGTTTCAGCCGCAGCGCCTTCTGCCGGCGGAGCTCACTCCGCGCCCCGGGGGAGGCCGTGGGGTGCCATCGCCCCCCGCCGCCCCGCCCCGCCTTTGGTAGGCGCCGCCGCGGTGGCTGCCGGGAGCTGTAGTCCCGGGGCGGGCGGACTCGCTGTCCCGGCGTGCCCCGCGCCGCCGCCGTGGGTGCGGGTCCCGGTGCCGCCGCCGCCGCTCTGCGCCCCCGGGCCGCCCGCCCTGTCCGCGGCCGCCATGGGCTCCCTGCTCAGCCGGCGCATCGCGGGCGTGGAGGACATCGACATCCAGGCCAACTCGGCCTACCGCTACCCGCCCAAGTCCGGTGAGGGCCGCGGGGACCGGGGAGGGGGACAGGCCGTGCCGGGCGCGGTACCGCCCGGACCGTGCGGGGAGGCCGGGGAAGGGGCTACGGGAATCACCGTCCAGGGCTGGCTCCGGCCCTGCCCGCGGCCCAGCCCGCCCGCGCTGGCGGAGAGGCCGTGGATGGATGTCGGTGGGCACAGCGGTGGCACAGGGCCGGCTCTGCCCGGGGGGCTCAGCGTGAGGGTGTCTCCGTGCCCTGGATCCAGGCCTCAGCTGTCCCGCTGTCCGTGCCCGCCTGGTGCCGTCACCGCCCGTGGTCCCGGGGGTCACTGAGGCCGCTCCCCACCATGGAAACGTGGCCTCGGCAAGTTGTTGGTCGCTGGCGAGTGCGACGGCTGCTGCTGGTAAAGACGGCGGAGTTCGGTGGGGACACGGAACAGAACTGGTTCTGGTTGAATGAAGGATCGCCAAATTCCCGCATGACAACCCTCTTTAACTGCTTAAAATGGCAGTGGCTCTCACCTAGCAGCTGTTGGGCTGACACAGCCTACTGGGAGGCTGTTTTCCACAGGAAATTGTTCTGAAGGCTTGGAGAGTTGTCAGTGCCACTTGTGTGCAGTTGGGATGAGCCCATGTCTCACCTTGTCTTGGGCCAGCTTTTGAGATTGACCAGGTTTAACTTGTTTAAAGAGTTTTACTTATTCTTCTCAGAAAACAAGTGATCAGGTGCTCTTTTCCCCTGCAATATCCATTTGCTTACCATTTTTTCTAGCTTTTGGTTCTGTCAGGGCTTTTCCTGGCAGGCTGAAGAATTTGCAGAGCAGCAGTTTGGGTCCCCTGGCTCTCAGATACAAAGACATTTCATTCAGAGATTCAAGTCCTGTGTGTGTCCATGACCAGCTGGCTGTGACATCTTTGGGGCTGTGTGATGGAGGGGGCCAGGACCCCTTTTTGGTTTGAAGAGGGTGCAGAATCATCTCAAATAAAGTCCTGTCATCATTACACCCTGTCTCGTTGCAGGTTGGCCTTTAGCAGTAATGGTGGTGTGGAGGCAGTGGAAGGGGAAACCTGCCTAGAAAAATCCAACAGCTGTGTTGGCTCTCTTAGAAAATGTAACCTGCTTTTTTTAGGGGGTTGGGAGCTAGATTTTGGCAACTGGGAAAGGCAAGTTTCACAGCTTGGCTGGAGCGGGATCTGCATGTGACAGCATTTTAGATGAGGAGTGGATTAATTATAACCACCATGTGCAATGAACATTAAACTTCTTTCACATTGTCATCCTGCTGTTCCTGTGCTGTTGAACTGGAAGTTAATGGTGTGTTGGGTTTTGGGCTTGTCAAGGTAACCCCATCACACACCTGAGGTTGGGTTTGTGTGTTACCATGCTCCCTGGAAGGGGATCTCTGGACCATAATGCTACCAAAGAGTGTTCCATGTGTGATGCCTCCCTAGTAGAACTGAACAGCCAGTGCTTTCGAGCAGCTGGTTAAATAAAAATATTTGTATTTCCTACAAAGGCTCTGGATGCAATTAGAGGCTTGTTAATTAATTCTCTGTGGCATTTTCTTGTGCTCTTTCTGAAAGCTGGTGTTAAGCCAGGGCTTTCTCTTCACATTCCTTGGGTTTATCTAACGACGATCCTCTTGGCTCTGGGGAGGGAGAAGAGCTGTTCAAGCTCTAGGCAGAAGAAGAGGTGGTAAACACCTCTGAGGTGGAGGTTCAAAGCCCAGAACAGTGGGGGCTGTTAAGATGGTAGCTCCCCTCCCTCCTTCAGGTGGAGCATGTTCAGGGGGACGGTGTCCTTTGTGGTCCTTCCATCTTCAGAGTGATGGTCTTGGAGATGGGAAGGTTGGTACCAAACCTGACAGTGAGGATGACTGGAAGTGAGTGGGTACGGATTAGATGTCAGGAAGCAAGCTGGAAGTAGTACAAAATGTTCTTGGGCCAAATGATTGCTAATTATTTCTATCTGGACATTGCTGCTGTGAGCCCTGACTGGAAGAAGCTGGTTTTTTGTGAGCTTTGTTGGGTGTGTGAGTGTGCTGGAGAGTGAGCCTGACACGCACTCCTGGCTCCGAGATCACCCCTGACAGGCTGGAACGAGTGGTGAGGGAGCATTACCTGAGGTCACCCATGCTGTGTGCAGCACCAAGGGCTGTTCTCCTCCTTTTCCATTCTACCTCTCCTTGTCTCTGGTTTCAACAGATCTTGACTTACTACAAATGCCTGCTCAGCTGCTGTCCATGGTTGGCATCAGTTTGAAGGATGAGGGTTTGTGTTTGATAAAGGAGCAAATACCCCCTCGCAAGGACACATTGTGCAAGGAAATTAACCCTATTTAGCCAGGTATTCTGGCTGTGATTTCAGCTGCATGTCAACCTGCCTGGGGAAAGGGACACTGTGACTGTGCCTTGTTGAGTCACAGCTGGTTGCAAAGGCAGAGGTGAATATTCACTTCTCCTTTATTGGCTTTTGATGTGGTTCTTGCTGGGTCAGTCACGTGCTCTGGGGAGGATGGAACAGATTGCTGTGGAATCCACCTTGGTCTGCATGAGCCAGTCCGCAGTGAAGCAGGTTGGTTAACAGCTTTGTTGGAAATTGCGTGCAGTTTTGTAGTCAAAAATCCTCTGAAAATGCCCTGTTTATTCCTCCAAGGCTCTGGGTGGGTGTAATTTACATATTTCCTCCTGCATCTGGGTTACTGAGGCTGCTGTAAGGTGATACTGAATTCCCTTCTCTCACCCCTCTTTGCTGGTACCTTTTAACCAAAATTTCTTGTTTTATGAAGCCCATGCTGGCATTGTGCCTGCCTGATTGGTTGGGAGGAAGGCCCTGTTGGTACAGAAGAGTGCCTCTGTGAAACAGGCTAAAAATGGGTTATTTTTTTCCCCATTTAGCAGGGAACAATTGTGATCTCTGTGGTGCTTCAGTGCTTGGAGCCATGAAAGGATCTCCCATGCCCCTATTGCTTTAGAACCAGTGAGCAGTGGCCCAGTGCTTCCCACAGCTCTGCTCCCTTTCCATGAGCTCCTCTGCAGCACGGAGCACGTGCCCTTGGGATGGCCCTTCTCCTCTGGAGTAGGCTCTTGGAACAGAATTCCCTGGAGATTTCTGTGAGGAAAAAAAGGAAGTGGGTTGCTTTTCTCTGAAGCTGAAGCTTTGTTGTTTGGGAATGAAGCTTTAATCAAAGAAAGAGCAGTTTGAAATAGGAAAAGAGTATCCAGAGGTACACCCAGTCCATCTCTGTGTTGCTGTGTACCATGACAGTGTCACTGTCCCTGTGTTTCAAACACTGCTGCTGGCTCAGGCTGTGCTTCGGACTGTGCTGTCAGTCTGGCTGAATAACTAAAGAGAACTCAATTTCTGTAATTTCACTGTTAATTGTATTAATGGCAAGAAGCCTACATGGACACCTAATTGCTTTCTGTTAATGAACATACGACACAGCCCATGTTTTGATGGGATTACAGTTGTGCTCCTGCCTCTTGTAGGTTGTGTCCCTTCCCAGTGTGTCTCTTGTGCATCACATCCGTGTGTTGCATGGATATGGGATTAGGATGCTGGTTTAGGGAGAAGTAATTATGACTGGTGCAGTCTGGTGCTTAATGCCGGTGCAATTATGATAATAAATGCCCATCGCTATGTTATACTAAATATAAAGTATTTTGGTGTCATTTGATGCCTTGGAGGAACCTTGGGTTCCTGTTTGGTTTTACAGGGGAAAAACAGACAAGTCACATTGGCTGTTCTGGGTGTCCCAGTGGTCCCAGTTTTTCCAGCCACTGTAAAGTTTTCCACCACAATTTTTCTTAAAACCACTGCTTGGGCTTCATCTACCTCAGCAGTGTCACTTGGTCATGTTCTCTTTTATCTCATGCTCCTCTGAGCTTTGTACTGAGTTACTCTGGGGAAGTAAAGCCAGAGTTTTTCTTTGCTCTGTAATTTTTATCCTATTCCATCCTTTTTTATTTATGTGTGATTCTTTCCTGGTCAGCATGTCACTGCATTTTCCTGGAGGGTTTCTGTTTGTAGCAGTTCCGTGAAGGATTAATCCAAGGATTTTTTTCTTTTCCTTTTTCCTGCCAAAGAGGATGGCACTTTTCTTCCTTCATGTGCCCATAGCTGCAGAGCTCTGTATAAAGCTGGCCTTGGATCACCTGCTTAAGGTGGTTTTATAGTCTGGGAGGACATATGAGAACAGAGCTCCAGAGGCATGATAGCCTGGCTAAAGTTGTAAAGCCATCTTTGTAATGGATTTGGAAATGGAACCTAGTGTTCTAATGCATAGAAAATATACACATGTCTGTTAGAGACACTAAAAATCCTAAATGTCACAGTGACTGCAAAAAAGGATGCCTCATATTTTCCATCTGGAAGTTTCCTTTTCGTTTTAGTCCCTGGTGTGATATTTAAGAAATGCTTTCTTAAAATGTTCTGCCTCCGACTTGGGCAAACTCTGAGCTGGTTGCAATAGTGGTTGAGAGGATTAATGCATGACTTTGGTCTTACCTTGAGAGCTCTGAACTTTGGGTGTCATTTGTAGCAAGTGATTTCTGAAAGCTTGCAACAGAATATCTTTTTTTAGCTGCTGAAAACTGTGTTATAAATTTGTGGAGACAGTTTGCTGCCATTCTAGTTTGTTTGTCTGTTGAGACCTCGTGTGTATGTGGCAGCTTTTGTGTGTGCAGCAGCAGCGCCAGAGCCTCGGGGTTGTTCTGCTCACCACTGTGTTCCCCTCTGAGCACCTCCGAGTGATTTTCCCTGTGCTCCTAGTGCCTGGCACTTTGTTACTTGTTTGCTTAGGAAGGAAATGCCTTGGGGGGAAAAACCTCTCTCCTTCACATTGCAGGAGGTGATTTAGCAGGAGGATGAAGAAAGTTCAGTCTGAATGTGGAACTGAAGCTGTGATTCCATCTACTGTGTGTATTTGTGAGAAATCTCAACTATGTGGTAGAGATGCTGAAAGCAGTTCTTAGTCAAGCAGTGACAATGTGGCAGGTGCCTTGCACGTGCTGGTTTTGTGTCTGGGTGTTGTTCCAGTTGAGCAAGAGAGACCTTTTCCTCTCTGGAGATGCTCTCAAACCATGTCCTGGGCTGATCCTGCAGCATGGGCAGCAGGGGAGGCCCTGTCAGGGGATATCTGCCCCTGTCAGGGGATATCTGCCCCTGTCAGGGGATATCTGCCCCTGTCAGGTGAGATCCCCACCTGCAGAGCTGCCTCCAACTCTGGGGCCCAGCACAGGAAGGACCTGGAGCTACTGGAAAGAGTCCAGAGGAGGCACCAGGATTTTCAGAGGGATGGAGCAGCTTTACTGGGAGGAAGGGCTGGGAGAGCTGGGATTGTTCAGCCTGGAAAAGAGAAGCTTCAGGGTGACCTCATTGTGGCCTTCCAGTATCTGGAGAGAGCTTAGAGGAAGGATGGGGCAAGATTATTTACAAGGGCCAGGAGTCACAGGACAAGGGGGAATGGCTTCAAACTGAGAGTAGGGTTAGACTGGATTTTAGGAAGAAATTCTTCCTTGCAGGGCTGAAGAGGCCCTGGCACAAGTTGCCCAGAGAAGCTGTGGATGACTCTGGATCTCTGGAAGTGTCCAAGGCCAGGCTGGAGACAGAGCTTGGAGCATCCTGGTGTTGTGGAAGGTGTCCATGGCAGGGAGTTGGAACTATGTGATCTTTAAAGGTCCCTTGCAGCCCAGGAAATTCTATGATTCTGTAATTCTTTCTCTTTCACTGGATAAGAGGGAGTTCTCTGACTCTGATCCCAGATAACCAGCTGCTGTGGTACTGAGACATCCTGCACATACATTATCTTCACCGCTGATCAAATAAAATGTTCCAAAACATAATCCTACTTGACCCACATAAAATGTGAAATCTATTCCTCCAGTGTTCATCATGGTTCTCTGAACCTCAGTGCAATCACAAACCACTGTGGTGTATCTCTGGTGTAGAGGCAGTGTCAGGCTGGCTGAGCTTGGAGATTATATATGGATTAGTTTTTTAATTTGTTGCTCCTGGGAGGAGTGGGAAAAGGTTCCCTGTCATTTGGGGCACCTACATTTGTGTCCAGGAAATGACTGGATGTGGCACTCAGTGCTTTGATTGACAAGGTGATGATAGGTCATAGATTGGACTTGATGATCTTGGAGGGCTTTTCCAACCTAAATGATTCTGTGATTTTGTTATTTTGATTCTGTAGGGCAGATTCTGAGTAGATGCTGGACCTGTGCTGAAGGTGATTGTTGTATCTGGAAAGAAGGATGTGTTTCAGTACTACAAACATCTGGGTGCTTGTAAGCTGAGCTCAGCAATAGCTGAGCCCTACCATCATCATTAAGGCGCTGCCATCTGTGCAGAGTGAAAAGAGCCTTTCTTGAAGCATAAAGGAAAAAAGCCTTAATGGAAAAAACAGGGCCATTCATGAAACCCCTTCAATTTCAGAGTAAATCCTGCTTGCTCCTAGCTAGAGGGACTGCAGATCCCTCCAGAATGCCTCCATAGCCATTCAGATGATTAGTTACTGCTTCTGAAATGACTCATTTTTACACAAATTTGTGCTGTCTGTGCACTGCACCCAGGGAAGCAAATGTAGATTTGGCTCAGTCCTCTCATCCCCCACTCTGAAACTTGAAGGGAAGTGGCTTGGATGGAGCTTTTTATTTCAGTTCTCTCCTGATACTTATTTCTCTGAAACTGTAACTCTGTGAAGTTCACATTTGAGAGTGTTTTCCTGAAGTCTTTCTAGGAGGGAGCTATGTTTGTGGTGCTCTCACACACCTGTATTAATTCTGCTCATTTTACAGTCAGTTCCATGCTCCAGAATCCCAGTGACCTTGCACATGCTTTGTGTCCTGAAATTTGCACTGTAATGCATCACCTTAAAGAGGAATGAAACAAATTTGTGGTGAAACTTTCAGAGCTGATGTTTACTTTAGTCAGTCCTTGTTTTCTTTCCCAGACATCCACATTTCTGCATTTAGAACTGTCAGTGTTATTAATTAAATCAGCATCAGGGTGTGCAGTCTTCAGCACTCCCAGTAAAGGTTTGGAGTGGTTCTTGCTTGGGATGTGGGAGTGAAAGAGGGGACGAAAGGCAAACTTTGCCTAGCAGGAGACCTTCTGGCTGTGCTGAACTTTGCAGTGGGAGGAAGCCTCATCCTTCTCTGAGGAGGCCCATGGTGTTTATGGGACTGGGCTTCACATTGGGAAGGGGAGAAAACAGGAAGAATTGACCAGAATGGAGCAATATTGGAAAGAGCTGACTTTTCCTGTTCCCTGTCCCTTCTCTCTAAAAAGTTGAAATGGAATTATCTCCACTGTAGTATTTATCCTAGATTTTTGTTTTGTTTGTTTGTTTTTTTTTGTCTCTTCTCCTACTGATAGCAGTGGCCCTCAGTACTACAGGAAAGGGGTGAATAAGCAAGTATTTTCTGCATGTTGTGGCTCTTTTATACTTGTGAATTTAAAACTGCACAGACTTCTCCAGGAAGCACTCATTTAGAGTTGTTTTTTTTTTCATTCTCTTGTGTTTTTTGTTTCTAGGAAACTACTTTGCAAGTCACTTCTTTATGGGAGGCGAAAAGTTTGACACCCCTCACCCTGAGGGTTACCTTTTTGGTGAGAACATGGACTTAAACTTCCTTGGGAATAGACCAGTTCAGGCAAGTTCCTGTGTTCTGTCTGTTTTACTCTTTTCTGTTTCCTGCCTGTTTTAGAAAATCTTTTGTAGGCTTTGTAGAGTAGAGAAGCACAGACCTAAGCGGTCCTCACTGCTTGGGGAATGTCATTCCAGTCTGTTCAGATGCAAACTGAATTTTACTGAGAAGCTGAATTCACCTTGGAGGCTCATTTTCACTCAGGACAGAAGGAATTAATGGTGGGGGAAGAAGAACAGGGACTCAGGAGCACAGAATTTGGGGCTAATTCTGCCTGCCTGAGCAAGTATAAAACATGCTGCATAGAAGGCTAGGAAGCAGAGCCTGAACTTCCCAAGGGCGTGTTGGGTGTTGAACACTTCCAGCCAGTGTTCAGCACGTGCTGTTTTCTGTGTATGAGTGGCCTGACTGGGTGTAGGGCAGTGTTAAGACAGACCTTGACATTTTGTGGGTTTTATTCCTCGGTGGGCTGCTCAGAAAGTCCCTCCTTCTCTTTTCCTAGCTGGAACATAAATGTAATTTTTGGCCCACAAGTGTCTGTGAGACTGTGAAAAGCTACTTGCTCAAGTGATTGGCTTGTTCTTGAAAGAAGAATAATGCTGTTGTGAGGGAAGGACAGGAATTTTATGCAAGTGTTATGTTTTGGATTTCTCTTGCATTTCAGAACTGCTTAAAAAGAACCAAAAGTAGGAGCCATTTGGAGATGTTTTTTGAGTGCTGGAGAGGAAAGGGAAGAGCTGCTTGCTTTGTTCACTGTTTTCCTAGTTGTTTCTGCAGCTTCCAGACATGAAAATGAGAACTAGAAGTCATGGTTCTCCTCATCAGAAAAGCTGTGACCACTAATAAATTCATGTTTGTAATGATTGGTGGCTGTTTGGGGTCATCCTGGTCTTGCAAATGAGGGAAGCTGAGGCAAGTTGGAATTGGAGCAGTTACAGGCACATTCTGTTTTCTGAGTTTCTCCTCAGGCTGTGCCATTGGTCACTCTAGAACCACACTCAGTTCACAGGACGGACAAGGAGGAATCTGGAAAGTCTTTGTTTAAGCAGGAAGTGCAGTTTGGCAACAGAATTAGGAAGGAGGAGCTGGAAATCTGTGGTTGTATCAGTGGTGGGCAGGCCTGGGGGTGCTCACCACATCCCATGTGCCACATCTGCACACGGGGCCCTCCCTGTAGGGGCTGACCTGGCAGAGTTAAATTACCTGCATGTCTCAGCCTGGATTTCCTTGCTAACATCCCAGCACTGGGTTTCATCATTTCTCTGGAGAGGAGTGGGTGAGAGGCCATTAACACCGTGGGACATTTGCCAAGTAGGTTTAAGAGAAGGAGGCTGTTGTGGAATATAATATGCCTATGTAAAGTTAAAACGCTTTGGCAGCTCTGATTAATCTTCAAGGAAAAAAAGAACCACTCAAACACAGAGCAACAGAACTGTTTGCTGGACATGGGCCCGGTTCTTGCTTTGGAGTAACTGAGGTCTTGCTTTATTTGTAAGGAAACGTGTGTTGGTGGTCCCTGGTGCCCAGCAGGCAGGTCTGCAGCTGTACAGCTTGTGATCACCACAATAAGCACTTTCCTTTGCATTTCTCACTGGAGATCCTGTGCCCACTAAGGAGAATTACAGTCTGAAGCATTATTGTCCCTATTTAAAGGACAATCTGTGAGAGAAGGTTTCTTGACTAGAATAGAATGAGGCCCCCTATCCCTGTCTCTTTTCTTCTCCAGAACATTTGCCCTATTGTTTCAGAATGAAAAGAGTTTCCCCCAGTAATCCAGGGTTTCAGCATGCCGATTAGCAGTCAGATCACTGCTTGCATGCTGTAATGCACATGAAAGAACTGCATTTCTTCTGCTCAAGCTGGAGGTGGTTTCTTTAGTGGAAATAAAAACTTGGGAGAGCAGGGTTTTCCTAACTGAGAATTCAGGGTGGAGAGAAAGACTTTGTAAAAATGCCCTTTTTTAAAGTGTGTATTTCCAGTATGAGCTGTTTTTGGGCCAGGGCAGGATTTTCACCCTGAAAGGTGCTTGATTTATCTGTAAATAAAACCTGCTATTGCTGTTCCTCGTGGCTGCTGTACTGAGTGCCCTGAAAGCTACATGCTTCTTCATTTGGGTAAATTGCATGCTAGGTAACATGCTGCTACCTTTCATAGTGTAATAACAGAAGGATTATTTACCTCTTTGTTCCAGTTTCCCTATATAACTCCAGCTCCACATGAGCCAGTGAAGACACTGAGGAGTTTGGTGAACATCCGCAAAGACTCTCTCCGACTTGTGAGGTACTGCCATTACCTGAACCTTTCATTTTACTCAACCCAGTCATCTGTCAGCCAGAGCCAAACTGCTTTGGTAAGGTTTTGGAGAATGGCTGATATCCAGATCCTTGTTGCTAGATATGTCTGGAGGTTTCTGTTTCCCTTTTGAGGTTTCAAGTGGTTTATATGCTCCTTATCCAAACAATCTGTGTTTCCAAACAGCACCAGTGATGTGTCTGTTTCTGCAAGAGTGGTAAACAAAGCCATGAAATCATTAGCACGAGCGGAAGATATTAGTCAGGTCAATAAACTTTACGGACAGATTCCTTCCTGCATTCCTGTGCAAGGAGAAGCCAGAAAGGAGCTGATTCTGGTGCGAGTCACGAGCCAGGAAGACCGAGAGGTCTTGAGTGAAACTTTCTCAGGTTTCTCCTGCTGCCAAGATAAAGTTTGGTCCTAGTGTTATGCATTTGTTTAGATGGCTTGTGTCCCATGCATGGGGGAAGGACAATCATGGAGATGTTACCTTTCACTGCTCCAAGCTGAGATCTGAACCAGCAGAGCTGGATTAAAGCTCTGGCTCACACTCAGACCTGCAGCTGTCCCCTTTCCAACAGATGGCTGAGGTACAGGGCCCAGCATTCAGTGCTTTGTTTGGGTCAGAGCACTGGGCAAATGTCCAGGCAGAGCATTTCCCAACCATCCTGGCTGGAGTCGCTCCGGATTGTGCGTCTCGGGGCTGGAGCACTGGCAGGGGTCCAGCTGCAGCTCCCAGCCAAGGTGGCTCTGAGAGTGTGGTGTAACGTGAGCACTTTGAGTCATAACCAAAACCCCTCAGTTTGTTTTTATGTGAAAACGTGGGGATTTTTTGGTTTGGTTTTGTTTTGTTTTTTAAATGAGCAAAACCTGTGGTTTCAAAGCTGATTGAACTTCCAAATAAGTGACCATTGGTAAACTGCTCTGAAAGCTCTTTGGTTTTTCAGCATAAGGGTGAAGTACTTCTCCAGGAAAAAAGAGAAGGAGTATAAGCCAAGTGGGAAGTGGCTTTTTTCCCTGGGAGAGGCCTGGCTGTGGATGGAACAGTTGGTGGGGTTCAGTACATGTAGTTGTGTCATTCTGTTTCTGTGGTCTCACGTCCCATTTCTCCAAGCAGAATTGCAGCTCTGGGCTATTTGGAATGTATTGTCCATGCACCTTGACAGTATCTAGGTTTTCATCCATCTAATTCCTGGTACTAGCAGTTCCTTTTCTGCCTCATGAGCTCTCACAGCCTCTTGTGCTGTTGCTGTGTCAGTGCTGACGACAACACTGCCAACATGACTCTATTGAATTTTGCACTGATGTAGACTCAAAATGAGTTTTTAATTGGCAGTCCCCAAGGGTACATTCTGTCTTGTGCTTTTCTACTCTTCTGGCCCAAAGGCTTTGTCTTCCTCCCTCTGTGCAAGTAAAGGACACTTTGTGCCCTCTCCAGCCTGGCTTATTCATAACCAGTGGTCAAGGTTTGCTCATTCTTTCCAGAACTGGTGAATTTACCACATCCTCCACCAGATATAGTGATACTGAGCCAAGTGTCCAGGTGTGTAAGTGTATGTTCTGATGGTAAATCCCCACATTTGGGTTTTTTTTCATAAAATCTCACGCTGGTTTGGGTTGGAAGGGACCTTAAAGCTTATCTCCTTCCACCCCCTGCCATAGGCAGGGACACTTTGCACTATCCCAGGCTCCTCCAAGCCCTGTCCAATCTGGCCTTGGGCACTTCCAGGGATCCTGAGGCTTCTCTGGGCACCCTGTGCCAGGGCCTCCCCACCCTCCCAGGGAAGCATTTCCTCCTAATGTCTAATCTAACCCTGCCCTCTGGCAGTGTGAAGCCATTGCCCCTCATCTTGTTACTCCAGGCCCCTGTCCAAAGGTCCTCTCCAGCTCTCCTGGACTTTAGGCACTGGAAGGGCTCTTAGTTCTCACTGGAACCTTCTCTTCTCCAGGCTGAACACCACCTACTCTCAGCTTGTCCCTGTAGAAGTGCCATGGAGGAATAAAAATGTCCACTCTGACCTTCCTACTCAGCTCTGACCAAAATTCTGAGCTTTGCCAGATCCTGAATTTTTACGGGATAAACAATAAACCTGTGGATTTTGGTGTTAAAGTTCTGAGTCTTCAATGTGAATTGTGTTTGATTTCTGGCAGGAGGATACTGTGAACCTCAGAGCAGGGTAGCAGGAATTTTGCTTTTAACCACTAACAGAGAAAGAATTCCTTCTGTTTGTCTTGTGTCCCACATTTGGCCTTGGACTGGAAGCTTTATTTTGGAGCTCCAGTACCTGGTGTGCTGGTACTGGCTGTTCCCTCTTCTCCTGAAATAAAAGCACTTCCAGCTGCAGGAGGAAGACCAGCTCAGGAGACAATGTCTGTTCTTGCACCCTGGGACAGCTTCTCTGCTTCAACTTCTGGGCTTTGGATAGCATCATGGAACAAAAGCATTGAAGGAATCAGCAACTGTGGTGGTTTGGGAATGTGTCTGAAGCATCAGGAGTATCATGGACAATAGTCATACCCCTGAGTGTGGATGGTGGGGGCTGAGGTGAGACAGGTGAGTTGCAGGGAGTGAGAGAAATTAAATCCCTTCTCTTCCCTCTCCAGCACAAAGGGGCTGACCTTGGTCCTTGGATCTATTCATCCTATGGTGGAGGTGGTGAGGGGCTGGGACTGCCTGCTCTGCAGCCCTGGATGGTGTTAAACTGGACAGATCTTTTGCAGAAACCCCAAACAGGAGAACCCCTGTGTTTGGTGATGCTCTCCCCTGTGCAAGTCAGTGCTGGCTGACTGAGAGGTGTCACTCATTCTGCTCTCATGTACTGCCTGCTCAAATGCTGGGTAAATGCAGTTCTCACAGCACTCAGTCAAGGGATATTTAACATTTATCCTGCATGTCTACTGTGTTGGTCAGACTTTTGAATCTCCTCGAAGGATGAAATTGTGTTCAGCTCAACCTTGTTCTATAAAACTGTCATGGCTGCTGTTAATTATATTTTTATCTTTTAATTCTTCAACAGACAATAAAAAGCTCCAGCATTTCCATTGTTTTATCCAGGAGTGATGTCAGACCAGGTGGTCTCAGCTCTCTTGGTCATCCTGCTTTGCCTTTTGCATCAAAACGTTGGATCAGCTATTTGTTCTCAAAGGTGGTCAGTCTCTTTCCTCTGTACCTGTGATTGTGAAGGCTCTGTGATGCACCTCTGTGCATGACCCAAAGGCACACCCAGCAAAGTCACTGGTTCCCAGATTTGTGCATGCATCTGTGGCCACCCCACATGGACACTGTCTGTAGGGCTTGGCTAAATGGGCACCATAAAATTCCAGTGGAGACAGATGAGCTCTTGAAGCACCTGAACCACTCCTGAACCACCTCCTTGTCTGCCACGTCCCCTTCAAAGAAAGAGGAATGCAAAATGTGTGATTTTTGTCTTGTTACACCCCTGATATTACATCCCACCATTCCTTCACCTTAAGGTGGGACATGAGATGCTCTCAAAGTATGCACCAAAGTAGTCTTTCCTTGTTCCTTGGGCCAGCGACCATCTGTGCAATCTTTTCTCATCTGCTGAACTCTTTGCTCTGTGGCAGGTCACAGAATCCCAGACTGGTTTGGGTTGGAAAGGACCTTAAAGCTCATCTTCCACCCCCTACCATGGGCAGGGACACCTTGCACTGTCCCAGGCTGCTCCAAGCCCTGTCCAGCCTGGTCTTGGGCACTTCCAGGGATCCAGGGACAGTCACAGCTTCTCTGGGCACCCTGTGCCAGGGCCTGCCCACCCTCCCAGGGAAGAATTTCTTCCCAGTGTCTAATCTAACCCTGCCTTCTGTCAGTGTGAAACCATTCCCCCTTGTCTTGTCACTCCAGGCTCTTGTAAATAGTCTCTCTGCATCTTTTTGTATCATTCAGATACTGGAAGGTTGTGAATGATTTTCCGTGCCTCCAGCAGCAGGGATGTTAGAGCAGAAGGGCAAAGTCTTGCTGTGTCTGTCACCATTTAGGCACTTGTACCTTGCTGCCCTCTGCTCCAGTGGTGCTGTTCCAGGCAGACAAGGCTCAGCCTCTCCTACTTCCCAGCAGATGCTGGGATCCTTCAGAAACCTTCCCTCCAGGCACTGCAGTGGCCCCTCAGTGGTTTCCCAGGGCAACAGATCTAGTCTAGCCTAGCTTTAACCCCTTATCTCCTTGGAAGGATGGAAGCACATTCTGAGTGCTGACAGAGAGGTGCAGGGTGAAGTTGGGAGCAGGAGGGTGATCTGGGGTGCTTTTTGTGACTTCCCGGAGAAGCCAAAGCAGGCAGTGTTTGTGCCAATGGTGTTTGTGTGTGAGCTGCCCAGGTGTCCCCATCGTTACTTGGTATTGTCACAGGTATCTCAGTCTGTGCTGTAGCTTTCTCATGTGCTGGGTATCTCTATTTAATACCTACCTGTGCATGGGCTGGGTCTGAAGGAGCCTCTGCCTGCAAGAGGTGCTGGTTCTCCCACCTCTGGCAAGTCTATCATAGCCTGGATCCTTCGTTTCCAACCTCAGATCTGTGGAGTGCAGCACAGCAAGAGGTGACTTGTGCTGCTGCTCTCTTGGACACACACAGCACTTGTGAATGGGTTGTTGCCATCTGTGTTCTTGGATCAGTCCAGCACAAAATGTTGATGGTTCCAGTGTTCTTTAGGCAAATTTCCCCTTCTGCCCAGTGTTTCTTCTTTACAGCCTTTAATGATTTTCACTTTGAATGCAACTAGCTTGTGTGAAAATACCATCTTGTATTGCTCTGTACTGTATATTGTGTCCAGGTTTCTGCAGATGGTAAGACTCCAGTTCTTGAGATTTGTTGGTTTTTTTTTTATACAGTAATGTTGGGTGTTTTTAGCTTGATTTGCTACTCTGATTTAGGTGAATCTCTGGCAAAAGCCTCTCCAAGCCCTTCAGACAGGAATGAGGGTGTGTGCTGTAGTGGCTCACTGGGGTTACATTAGTACAAGTACTTGTGTTTGGTATTTGATTATACTGCTCTTAAATTTTATTTTGCACCTTCTGTATTAAATTACTGAAGCTGAACATTTCATTCTCGTTCAGTGTGGTGTTCAATCAAATTCGTGCTGGAACCCTCTTAATGAGGCAGCAGTTGTTATATGTCAGTGAACGTGGTAAATAAGGATTCCCTTGGCAATTTTTAGATTGAATTATAGAGGTATGTCTGACCCATTTCTGTGTATTTTTTACAGTACAGTGTATTCATCAAGGCTGTTTAGTGAGGGGAGAGGCTGATACTGTGAAGACAGAGATGATGCCAAGCTTTACCTGAATAATTCAGCTGTTTGGTTGTGACCCAGCCATCGTGGCAATTTAGGTATTATTGATAAACAAGTGAGGCTGGAGCTGGGTGACAGGTCAGTGCTGTTACACCTCTCAAAAGCAGCCTTGCTGCCCTCACCATTCCGACACAGTGCCTGAGCTCACAGTGTTCATGGGATTTGAATTTATGGAGGATTTGCTGCTGCCCTGCCAGTGAATCACATCCCTTTGTCACTTTGCTCTTTGAGGCAGGGAGAGCTTGGTCAGTTCAGGAGAAAAGGAGACTGAGGGCAGAGCTCAGCAGGGGCTGCAGCTCCTCCCGAGGGGCAGCTCCGGTCTCTGGGACTGGGACAGGAGCAGGGAACGGCTGGAGCTGGGCCAGGGCAGGCTCAGGCTGCAGATCAGGGAAAGGTTCTTCCCCCAGAGGTGCTGGCACTGCCCAGGGAATGGGCACAGCCCCGAGGCTGCCAGAGCTCCAGGAGTGTTTGGACACTGCTCAGGCACAGGGTGGGGTTGTTGGGGTGCCTGTGCAGGGCCAAGAGCTGGACTGGAGCTCCTTAGGGGTGCCTTCCCACTCAGGATATTGTGTCATTCTGTAATTTTCTTGTGTCAGCTGCTTGTTCCAAGATCAGCTGGTTTCTGTGGCCACTCCTGGCATGCTGTACGTCCCCATGGCCATAGCTCACTGCCCCAGAGCTGGATTCATACCCCTTCCTCACTGGATTTGTGCTTTTTCCTGCAGTAGGGAAAGGACTAACCCTGGCAGTGGTGATCACACAGTGGGATCCAGGTGTGAAGGAGCCCGTAGCTAAATTAGGGTTCACTTTTACATTAATTGAAATAACTTCTAAGCTCATACTGTTGGTTATCATGTATCTGTTTGCAGTTAGATGTGTTAATTTTTGTTCATACAATAAATGCGTGTGAGCTCCAGTCCCTCACATCACCAGAGGTTTAGTTGATCATTTGTACATTTAAAGGTGTTTGAAATTCCTATATCTGGATGCTTTCTGAGCTAAATATCATCTTCTGTGTGATTCTGGAGGTACCTTTTGTTGAGCTTCAGGAGTTCTTTGTGTTACAGAAACTGGTTTTTTTGTCTGTCACGCACCATTTCATTGCAGAATTAAAAGAATTACACTTTAGATTTCTCAAGCCCATGCAGGATTTCTTTAGCCCAAATACTGAGCCTAATGTAAAGATTTAAAAGGAAGGAGAATGTTTCTTCTCCTCAGCATTTGATATTCAGGATCTCCCTTTCTTGTCTTATTGTCCTGGCACTGTAAGGCTGGGTGAGATCCCTCAACACCATCATTAGTTCACTTTAATAACTTCAGTCAGACCTTCCTTAGGGGAAAGAATGGAAACCTGGGAAGCCCAAGGTGGAAGCCCAGGCTGCTTTTCCTGCCCAGAACACCAAGGCTGGAGTACTTTTATCTTTATTTCCAGAGTGATCTTGTTGATATTTCATAAAGATATGTTCTAATCCTCTGGCATTATCTTTCAGGTATAAAGATGATGTTGACAGCCCTACTGAGGAGAATGGGAAGCAGAAGGTCCTGTACAGCCTGGAATTCACCTTTGATGCAGATGCCCGTGTTGCCATCACAATCTACTGCCAGGCTACAGAGGAGTTTGTTGGTGGCATGGCTGTGTAAGTCCTGGGCTTGTGGGCACGTGGAGGGGCACAAGGGATGGTGAGCTTCAAACACCTCTCACTAATCACCCCTGTGGCACTGCTGCCACACATAGTAGAGTGGGAATTTTTTTTTTCTGATAATTTTAAATATTACTTTCAGTTCCCTCACATAGCCAATATCTTCTCTTGTTCCCTTTTTGGTTTGGTTTCAAGGTGTAGGGAAACCATTCTGTGTGCAACAAAGGAGGGGAAATCACAGCTGTGTTTTGTGAATGAGGTGTTCTGTGAAATTAAAAAACCAGCCACCCTTCCCTTTAAATACTACCTACTTTTTTCCCAGGTCACCCAGTTCACTGCCTTTCTGTGTTCCCTGTGGCAGGAGCATCTGGGCCATCAAAGTAAAGTTTAGTCTGACATTAACATAGCAAGCCTTGAGGCCCACACAAAGCCCATTTTGGGATAAATGCCCAGCTCAACACTGGATGTTGGGAGATGGGAGAGGATTTGCTTCCTGAAACCCTGTCTGTGTGTGTTTCCTGCCATGTACACATCAGTCTTTGGTTAGCTGTGGAAAGAATGGCCCAAATGTCATCTGTGGGAACCTTCTTATATCCTGACAGTACATCCCCTCCAGATTTTAAAACCTTTTTATCTAAATGAGCACATTTAAACCATTCCAGTCAACACTGTATCCCACAAGACCACGAAAAATTTCCTCTCTATGTTCAGAGCAAAGGTGGCTGGAATGTGCTCTGCCTGGTGTGAGTTGGGTGCACGTGAGCTGCTGGTATGGTGTGGTGCACTTCCAATGGCCATGGGACAAAGAATTCCTTTGGCTCCAGGGGTAAATGAAGATTCAGGCTACAGAAACTCTTGGCTTCCTCTAGTAGAGGCTTTTGGCTGACCAGAGGCCCCTGGACATAGTGCTGATGGCTTCTGCAATGATGCTCTGGAACTGGGACTAAACTTTGCCTTGGTTGAAGGGACCTGCAGAGGCTGCAGCAGGGAGAAGGACAAATCATTACAGGGCTTACTTGTTTTATGCAAAGTATAAACATCCCACTAATGATCAATGAATAGTGTATTTTTAGAAATGAGAGTGGCTTAACTCTCCAATCCAGATATGCATTCCTTCAAACTGGAGGATATCCTGATCCAGAATTTTTTGTTTAGGCACCTTTCCCTTCTTTTGAAGCCTATGGCTGCCTTTATTTTTGGGAGGTAATAAATGAGCTCCTTTTTAAAGTGCTTGAAAATGTTCTCTCAACGAACTCTGAATACACTTTCTCTTTAGATCCAGCTTTTCCTGAGCAGAGCTGAATGCAGCAGGATGCCTTAGAAATCCTGATAAAGTTTCCATGTTCTGTCTCTTAGGTCCTTAGGTTTCCTGTGAATTTAGTGCTAGTGAAGGTGTTGGAATGGCAGCCTTGGAGATTGAAGTCCTCTTTCCCTAACACAGGTACAACGTGGAGAGATGGCCAGTGTCCCTCGTGCTGCCCTGCAGTGTTCCTTGGTTTTTGACCTAAGAAGGATACCATCCATGGGCTAATGGGGAGAACTGAGGGCCTCTATGGCCAGGGTGGATGTATTTACATTGCTAGACTTAAGTCATGGCTTAAATCAGTAAGGCTTGGTTTAAATAATTGATTTTAATCTTTTTTTCCCCTGTTGGTTTACCCTGAAGGAGAGTTTCATTGTCACTGGTCAGTAGCAATGAAACATCTGCATCTACAGCACAGTGAGCTTCATATCAAACCTTGTGCTATATTTTTTATGCCACAATCTGTAAAGAATATCCATATAGTTTAAAATCTATTTAAATCTATCTTTTTAAAAAGAAACATTTAAAATTTTATTTTTAGCCCACGTCTTGAACCAGGCTGTGTTGGGCTGGAATTGTACCTGAGTGACCAGCAGTGTTTGTTCTTGTTGGTTAAACTTCTCATGTTGGACTCTTAAGAGTCTCTCTTGTCAAGTTGTGCCTTGAAGAATAATTCCTTAGTATAATTGTTTTAGTTACCAAATATAACCAACTGTTTCTGGACAGAGAGTGTTTTCAGTCCTCTGTAGCTAGTAGCTCTCCTCTTGGTTGGTTGGTTGGAGGAAGAAAACACAGGTTTTGGTTCAAAGAACACTTTTTTTCTGAAACTTAGTGCCATGCACTGAGCCAGTGACTGTCAACAGTGCTGCTCTCTGTCCTTTAAAACTTGTGCAGCAAACCCGAACTACCCAATGGCTTTTAAATTAAATTTGAACAATTCCTAGGTAGAATTTCTGAACATGAACAGAGCTGTCAACTTCAAAGAATTTTTTTTAAATGTGAATTTTTTTAATCCACCCTGTCCATGGTTCAGTGAGAGAGGGATCTCTGTTAGATGGCAGAGCTGAAGCCTGTGTTCATGAACCCTCTGCATGAAACCAGGATCAGCAGTGATTTCCCCACTAATGAAAAATTAGCTGATGGTTCTGTGCTGTCCTGCTGGGGTGGCAGCAGTCCCTGGTGCACTAAACCTTCTAAAAGGTCAAAGCACCCACATTCAGCTCTTTCTTCCACTTCTGGCCTTTCATTTAATAAATCATACTTTCATTTCTCCATAATACAGGAATGATGAACTGCCTGATTCTGCTCTGGGGTGCTTGAACAATAAATGTTATGTAAATGTGGGTGCAGGGGCTGCACCAGAAGCCAGGGAACTTTTTGGAAGGCATGATCCTGATTTCGTGCAGATGTGTAGGGGGGAAGTCAGATACAAATATAGACTTTATAAGCTGCTTTAATTCAACCCAGGCTATTTTTCCATGTGGAAGTTGCTCCTGAAGCACGTCTTGGGGCCAGTGCAGCTGCCCAAGTAGGCATCTCTGCTTCTCTGGATTTGCTGGCTGCTAGTAAAAACCTTTTGAAGCTCTGATTTTAGCTTTGCAAAGCAATTCTGTAAGGGCAGTGCTGTAATTACTTTGATTTATTCTTTAGAAATTCTAGTGGAAAAAAAAAAAAATCTGGGCTGCATTTTTAGAGCTCTGAGTGGAGCGAGTGCATTTTCAGTGCACTAACAGGAATGCAGCTTTCCCCTGTCTGGGCTGGTGGATTTTCCTTTTCCTCAATCTCTTTTGGTGCTAACAGCTGTCTTCATGGAACAAGCATGTGCAAAAGCTGTCCTGTATATAAATTCAAAACTTCTTCTATTGCACTTGATTGGGATTAAGATGCTCTTTAAAACAAAACAACTTTTTTTTTTTCCACTCTCCTTAATCAATGCTGAATCCTAAAATGGGAGAAACTTTCTGGCCCCCTGTGAAAAGCAGGAATTTTCTCCCAGCTCTCAGCCTGCAGCATGGCTCCTTAGAAGCGCTAAACAAGTTATTCCTGCTTCTCTGCTGGAACAGCCACTGATCCTGATAGTATCAGCACTCCTGCAAAACTCCTGCCAGGAACGTGGTTATGGTCATGCAGTTTGGGGTGAGAGGAGGGAGGGGAGGGAAGGGGGAAGGTGGCTTTCCCTGAGCAGTGGCTTTACTTGTTGTGGAGCCTCTGCTCACCTGAGAGCCACAGCGCTGTGTCTTGGGCCTGGCTTTGGGATTAGCTGGTTTCCATGACCAAGGGGAAGCCTTTCTGCAAGCCAGGAAGCTTTCTCCTGGAGTTATTTGGGCTCCATTTAAAAAGCTGGTGGCTTTGTCAGTCCTGTCCTAACTTGTCTCAAAGTATGTTCAGCAGACTTTCCCAGGTAATTGTGCTGGGAGATACGCTCAGCTGCAGTGTTTCCTAGCCAAGATCCTGGGAACACAACAGCTGCCTGCCTCTTGTCCTGAACTGTTGAACTCACAGGGAGCTGTGTCATCGCTTTTGTGGGACCAGAGATGACCAGCAAGGTCTGGTGAGGGTGATTGTGTTCATGATTATAAAGGTGTGCTCACCTCTGCAGCCCCGTGCCCAGGGGAAGGTTCCTGTGCTTCCTGGTGCTAGAGCAGTTATCTGTAGAAGCCTTTTAGATGAAATAGAGATTAGTTTAAATCTGGAGGGGACTGCTTCTCTTACCTTTGAAATGGTATTTTGCTTGGTTACTTTGTGGTGAGGACTCACTCTAAAAATTAAACACATCAGTTCTCAGAGGATGAGCTAGTGCATCACCCCAAGGGTAACAGAGATTTGTCTATGCCTAAGTCTCTTTAGTGACAAGGAATTAGCACTGACCTGTCTCTGAAGAGCTCAAGACCCCCAGTATCTTCAGCTTTATTTATTTTTCTGTCTGTGTCCGTTTTCCATAGTTTTGGAAATCAGGAGAAGCATGGGGGTGTGTGAGCTGTACCTCAACTACTCACTAGTGATTGCCCATAATGTAATTTCCCTCCAGACAAAGGAGAGGGTACTCTGCATTGTATTTCCATTGCAGGGCTGGCAGCAGCTCATAGAAAATAGTTAAAAGACTTCCTGTTGTAGCCTGCCTTCTCCTGCAGGTTCTCCATGCCCTGGTTCATGTATTTGTACCTTAGATACCCTTGGTTTGGGAGACAAGTGTGTTTTTGGAGCAGGCTGCAGAGATATTTGTATTCTCTTTTTATGAGTGCTCCACTGCCTGTGAATGCATCCCTGCCTTGCATCCCTGGATATGCACATCATTAACCTGCTCCTGGGAGTGCCCCTGGGACTTTTCCAGCTGTAGGTGTCCTGCTGACTAGCAGGAAGGATTGTGCAGTTCAAACATGACAGCAGTGGTTCTTTCCTCAGGGGAAGAAGTCAAACCAAGCCTGTAGCTGGAAGCACTTAAAAGAGCCAGTTCTGAAGGCGTGAGCAATCCAGGCAGATCAGGAACTCATGATATATATGATGTGAGGGGTTTGAGTCTTTGAATCCATTCTTATGAAAAATTTCTTCCCTTTTGAACAGAAGAGTCTCTCCCATATCCCAGTGCTGTTGCCAAGTTCTATTTTCTCAATATAAAGAGAAAACAGAATGAAAATAGGTCAGTCTAGCTCTGCAATCCTTGCCCTTTCCGGGGCTGTGCTGTCTGTGTTGCTGATGTGCTAATGGATTTATTAAAAAACAAAAAACAAAAACAACCATTTCCTTGTTTGTTTTGCAATGACTGCTACATTCATCCCAAACCTCCTCCCACAGTCTTGTGAGCTGATGGGGGACATGACACTGCAATGATTTTCTGCTCTGTGTGTGTGTGTAAGTTTGAAGAGTTGGGTCACAAAATGAAATCCAACGAGTAGCTCAGCCCGCGGCTGTTTTCATTCAAGCTTGCGTAGGACACAGAGACACTCAGATGTTCCTTTGGTTATTTAATAGCCTCTGCCTGTTCAGGGCCTTTGAAAGGTGCTCTTGCTGCTTTTGGCTGTAGTGATTAATATGAATTCTTTGTGCAGAGATTTCTTCTGTGTGAAGAAATCAGAGGCGAGCGCTGGGTTTTGCTAGGAATGAGCCCTTATGGCTTTGATCCAGGCACACACCAATCCCCAAGGGAACACTTGGAGTGTGCAGAGTTCACAGGCTGGAGAGCCAAATTCTATAGATTTCAGCAAGCACACAAACCCTCTGTCTGTGTTAAGAGTTGTGGCCTTTGTGCCTCTCTGTGTAGCTGTTGTGTGAGCTTTGAAGCCTGGCTGGAGCCGGGAGCGTGGTGCTCCCAGCAGCTCCTGGGAGACAGTTGTGCAGGGGCTGAAGGGGTGTGTGGGCACTGGGGTCTCAGCTGCATGGGGAGAGGTTGTTTTGCCTGGCTAGGAGTGGAAACTCGGTCCTGAAGGAAGCAGGAGGGAAGGAGGAGACTCGCAGAGATTGCAGTGCATGCCTTAGCACCTGGTTAACCTCCAAGCTCCTTGTGGGAGCCTCTGTGGGGTGGATCTTGTCTAATTCTGACTGAGACCCAGGGCTATGGCCTTCCTGTAGTTTGGTAGTGTTTCTTTTATCAGTAAAAGTAATTTAGAGTTGAAATATTTGTTCAACTTCCCTCTTCCCTCCCTCCCACAGGATCCTGTGGGATCCTGCCTCAAAATGAGCAGGTGGGAGAGAGAGGAGAGGATACTTGTTCCACATCACCTCATGTCCCCTTTGAACACCAGCAGAACTTGACTGACTCCTTCTTCATCACCTCTGAGAGGACATGGAGCCTGCCAGGCAGTCACAGCTTGTGGCAGTGACAGAATTGTTTCCTGAGTACCCTCTGAAGCTCTCTTTGTCCTTGGTTCTTTGCAGATTGCCATGAAACACCTTTAGCTGCAACAAGAGGACTCTTGTTTTGTCTACAGGTTCTTCAAAGCACAGATTCTTTCAGTCATTTCTAGTCAAAAGTGTTACCTAGGGGCAACATTGTTCCATGCATCCTGCTTTTCCTGAGGAATGGGGTCTGGACAGTGTTCTGTGTAAGTCAGCCTGGCCAGGATCCTCGTGTGGCATTTCTCAGCCAGGGGTCCCAGTGTGCTTGTGGGAACAGGAACTGTCCTTGGGCTGCTTGAGACAGCCCCAGATCCAGGCACAGCTGAGTGGGAGCACAGCAGTGAAGAAATCTGCAGGAGCTGGGACTGTTGCCCTGCTGAGAACTTCCCCAGGCACAGACCAGGGATGAGGAAGAGGGGGAAACACCCCAGTGAGCATATAGCAACAGAATTTTAACTCTGTTTAGCCAAACTCTAGCATGGCACTTTTGTCTAGGGAGCTGCTTAGGGTCTGTAGGTGCCACAGATTGAGTTTCTCCATGCAGGCAGTGAGTGCTTCTCAGCTGACAGAGGAAGAGTAAGACTGGGGAATAATTGTAGTTTGTTCCTATTCTCTCAGAAATCACTGGGATATAGTCACAGGGGCACTGACCTGCTGGTTCTCTGATACACAGCTGGCTTTGGGGGTAGAAAGGTTTGACACTAGGGAAGAAGAAGTCAGTGCAGAGTGTAGTTTTCTTTTTGGGAGTAAAGGTGTGTCACAGAGCTCACAGGAGGAGATGGGCTGCAGGAACCCTGAGGACAGAGCTGGGGGCTGCTGCTGCAGCCAGCAGTGGGGGTACGTCGGATTGCTTGTGATTCTTGTGCTGTCAGGGGTACTTGAGCAAAGAAACGGGTTTAAAATATTGTGACTGAGGATTTCTGTTGGTCCTGACCTTATAGGACAGACTGCCCTCACTTCTCCACTGTCCTGAGCTGCCAGTGGTCACAGGAGGGTTTTGTCCTCCTGGATGGAGGCCTGGCCCAGTGCAGTTTGAGAGTGCCACAAAAGCAGCCCAAACATTCAGCTTTCATATTCATGCAGAGAGAGGCAGCATGTTGCTTCTCTGCTGTCCTTTATTCTTTGGTACATGCTCTCTTTTTCTGTAACACATCTGCACAGCTCTACAGAGCTTCCCTGCTACTGTTTGCAGTAAGCCCCCAGCAGCATGGGCAGGGAATAGATGACTGTGGATACAACAAATGCCAACCAAAGGGGCAGGGGATGGGTAGAGGCCCCTTAGACCCTGATATGCAGGATATCTGCTTTGAAACAGCTTGTCAGGTTTACCTCCCATGTAGCACAGGGTGTGTGGTCTTGTGCAGAGAACCTTTGCATCACATTGGAAGGATGATCTATTTCTGTGAATCAGTCAGGGGTCATCAGACTTCCAGGGAATTTATCAACCCACTGGCTGCTGGCTGGAGGTGTTCAGAGTTATCTGGGTGTTCAGATCCAAGTTTGAAGTGTTTTGGCAGTGGGGGCCAGGTAGTCACACAGTCTGAGGCGTAAAGCTCACCTGGGGAAGGCTCCTTAATAATTCTGTCCTACTCTTCAGCTCAGAAAATCTATGTGCCTGGCTTATTTCTTTTCCCCAGGGACGGTGAGAGCAGCAAGTCAATCTATTATTCTGCCCTGTCCTTCTTAGAAGAGTGTTGTTTGTTTTTGTGTTGCAGCCTAGTTTGGGTTTCTGGTGCTGTAAATGCAAGTCCTCCAGCATTCCTGGCACACAGCAGCATCATGTTTACACCCCTTTCCCACCTCCACTCTCTCCTCTGCACTTTATTTCCAGTAAGTTCCTGACTTGCTGTCACCTTAGATAAGTTGCTCTTCCATCCCCTGCTTTCCCAGCTGTGGAGGGAGAATTGTGCCTCTCTGCAGAGCTGGGAAGCTTTGAGAGTGCCACAAAAGGAGCTAGATACAGACTAGCTCTATTCATTGTGCTTGACAACTCAGTAAATAAAACTTCACTCAACTGCTCGCTCTGTAATTCACATATAAAAGACCTGTCATTCTGATCTCCCCCTCACCATGCTTGAAATGCAAAAGATGGAGTGAGACCTTCTAGTAAAGCAGCACAATTTCAGCACAGTACAGAATGGGCTCTGAAGGTATTGTCATAGATAACTTAATGCACCTGCCTTGGTAGGAAGAGCAGAGTGCACGTGGTGAACTTGCCCTTTGTCATGACCTTTGAGCATTTAACGTGGATCTTGTGACACTTGGCCTTCTGGATCCTCAGAGAGTGCAGGAACTGTTGTAGCTTTCCAGAGAAAGGCAAAGGATTTATTTTCCTGTAGAGCTGGAGCCTGTCTTGTCACTGTGCTGAGGGAGGATGTTGCTGCAGTGTCTCTTGGGCAGGGGATCTCTCTCCAGTTTGTCAGTGTGCTCTGAACTCACAGTTGGTAATGTGACAAGAAAGGCTTTGATGATAAAGGCAGATTCAGCTGTTCCCACCCTGCTTTGGGGTTCACTGCCTCCTCTCCTGTGCCAGCACTGGGAGAGGCTGTGCACATCCAGCTCAAGACATCATCCTCCAGAAAGGGGGAGTGGGCAGGGAAATGTCTCCTGGGGAGGACAGCACCAGGTGGGCTCAGGGTGCAGAAGATAGTGGATGGCAGCTGTGGTCCCATTCCAGATGTTTATCCCAGCCTGGCAGTGCTGATGTTTCAGTGACAAGTTTTGAGACAGTGGAATTGTGACTCTTTCTGGGTGGTTGGGGTGGAGGATGGTTGATGTCTCTCAGGTGGTGTTGCAACACCCCTGGGGAAGCACAGGAGGGATTGAGGAGTGGATTGGAATGGCTTAGCAGGATGGTGGAAGCCAAGCAGCATTTCCCACTCTGGAGCTGTCCTAGGGAGGCACAGGAGAGCTTTTGGTGCTGTGCTGGGTTGTCTGCTCTCAGTGTTAGATCATAGCTCATTCTTCCTGGGTTTCCTGCAGAAAACAGGACTGTGCTGGGCTTAAAGCCAGCGTTGCCTAGGCCATGGATTTAGGGAGCAGGCCTTTGCCAAGCTGCTGCACCCCCCTGTACTCCAACACCCAGGCAGGTCAGTATGGACACGATCAGACCTTGCCTGTCTGCGCTGCTTTCTCTTTCCTGTGCTCACCTTCTTGCTTTGACCTTTCCCTTCCCTCTTTGTGTCCCCACTGAATGGCTGCCAGCCCCTGCCAGCTCTGCCCTTAGAGCTGCCACTTGTGGTTCCTGAAAAGGCCGATGGGCGGGAGTGAGCAAGAGCCGAGCAGGGAGCAGTCGTTTGTTACACCAAGTTTTCTTCTTTGTCCCCATTCCTTCAGATACAGCACAAAGAATCCCTCTCTGCAGTCCGAGACAGTTCATTACAAGAGAGGGGTAAGCCAGCAATTCTCCCTGCCTTCCTTCAAGATTGATTTCTCAGAGTGGAAGGATGATGAGGTAAGTGTCTTCTCAGTGTCCCTTTCTTTCTGCACCCTCTTGTCTCAGAAGCACTGGCCTCTGTTTAGTGCCACAAAGTTATGGCTGGAAGACACTTTCTCCAAGTTCCTCCAGTGTGTTTTGTGGGTACTGCCCTGGGAGGAGCAGGCAGATCAAGCCAACTATGAGGAAATCCAGAGAGGTGACTTTTGATATCACCAATAAGCTGATTTAGGAGGGAGGGAGGCTGCAGAGATTGACACTGGAACTTTTCCTGGAAAACCTGCCTTACTTTGCCTTCTTCTCCCTGCCAGCCAAAGAACTTGTGGGAACAAATGTCTGTTGTGATCTCTGTGGGTTTTAGTTTTAAGATTTTGGAGTTTTTTGGGTGGTCCTCTAGAACAGTGGTCTCCAAAGTGAGGTGCATGCAATACAATTCATCAGGGTGTGGTGAGGACTTCAGAAATACAGGTATATAACCAACAGATGATAAACACACATATATTAGGAATATGTGCTCAAAACACATTACAGATGGGATGAATAGTCAGAATAGTTTGGAGATCACTGCTCTGAAGAGTCCTGTTCTGTTAAAGGGACACATCCTACACTGTTATCTGTAGCAGTACAGTGTAGTGAAGGGATATTCTTCTGGGGCAAATTTACACTGGTGCATCAATGCTGAATATAGGAATGTTTTCCTCTTCTTAATTTAACCCATAACTGCAAACAGACCAGGGCTTGGTTTTAATTAAGCTTTGTGACTTTCCTGCATACCAAACATTGTGGAGTCCTGTTAATTTTGGTATCTTTGGTATCTGCAAAATTCCAACGTGGACAGTAAGACTCTCATTTCTGAGCCTTAAAACTTTGACCCAAGGGCTTCCCCTGCACATGGCATAGGGAAGGAAACCCTTGGTCTTTCCCCTGCTCTGTGCAGAATTGTGATAAGAGATTTCAAAGGCAGAATAGTTATTCTGTAGCTACTGCTACAGAATATGTACAGAATATGTACAGAAATGTGGACCCTTCTCCCAGGAAGTGCACACTGATAATGGTGTTCATTTCCTGACCCAAGCCTGTGCAAGTGTATTGTGTATGTGAACCATGGTAGATAACTCTACCTATTAAGAAAATAAAAAAAAGACAAAAAAAGGGAGAAAAAGGGAAAAAAAAAAAAGAGTAATCTTTCATGTATTTGAAAGATTGAATAGCTATTGTCCTGAAGTTACAATTACAACTATAATCAGTCCCGTGCCTTAACAAATGCTGTGGTAGTTACCAAGAGCCTGCAGAGTCTGGTCTCCTGATGTCTTAGCTTCTCTGCCAATAGATGATTTCACAAGTTCAGCCTACAAAAGCCTGGAAGAGCTGCTTTTCAATCCCTTCTGTTGTCTGAGAGAGCTCAGTTCCCTTTCTTCTTAAAGAATTGAGAAGCTTAATTTTCACTTTTGTTCCTGTCAGCAAGGTTTTAACTCAAGTACTAAAGTCACATCCCTTTGACAGCTTAAAGGAAAAGTGAGTTTCCAGCTCTCTTTGCTTGTTCTGCTGCATCCTCTGTTTCCTCTTTTTTCACTTGTGTTACTGGGAGCTGGAAAAAATGTGGAACAAGCACTTTGATTCCAAAGAGTTTCCCCTCCCATGTCAGCTCTGTGTTACATATTGGTACTTGTCCTAAATCTTCCTAACTGGCCACCAAAATGAAGCACTGTTATCTGAGAGAGCTGGCAGTGTCTTAGCTGCATACAATTGATTTTTCAGATTTCTTTCCAGCTTTGTTATTGGTGTTGTTCAAAACCACCAGATTTATTTCATATTTTTGCTTAGTGTAATACTCGGATATGACGTAGGTCTTGGCTGGGGAAGAAGGGAGACTAATGTTTTGTTGGGTTGTTCTGTGAAAAGCTTTATAGAAGTTTATTTTATCTTCTTCATTTACTGATTTGCTAGGAAATTACAGAGTATGGCTTGTGTCGAGTGAGTTGTGTTCAGGGCCCTAAAAATGAATGTGAAATGGTGCCTTAAAGAGGCCTTTTGTTCAAGAACACTGGAGTTTAAAAGCAACCTCAGTTCTGTGATGTGACTTTCCCTTCAAATGGTTTATCTTTTGAGAGACTGGAGCAAATCAGGCTGAAAATGATGTTGGGGCTGTGGCAAAGTGTGGGAGCCCCAAACACTGTCTGAACAGCGCTGCAGCACCTGGAATTGAGTCTCAGTTTTCATGAAGAAACTGAAAACAGATTACCTGGAGCATCAGGGTGAAATGACATCTTTTTTTTCACTCTTGGCAAGAGATGAGACAAAAACATTCAAGTCGGTAATTAATAAAAACAGCAGAAATCCAGTCCCTGAGCCACTTCCATTCCTGGCTTAGGACAGTATTTGTAAGGTTGCCTTTTCCTTGTGATGACACAGAGCTTTTGATGTGCTTTAATGAAGTGTAGGGCAAAGGGAGAAACCGAGACTGTTTCCCTTGCACTCAAATTTTCACTCTCACCAATTAAAAGCTCAAGGACCTGCATTTCATAACATGCCAAGAGATGAAAATCAGTCTGGTGTTAAAGTGTTATGTGAGCTTGAAGTTCTGCAGATTTTCCTCTTATGTCTTCAGGAACTTCATACCAGAGCCAAGGTCTCTTTGTGGTGTTGGGAGCACAATGTGCTGCTGTGCTAAAGCAAATATATCCTGTTGTATGTAGGTAAAATTGTGGCACTGGATATATTTTGAGAAATTTGTCCTACTGCAAATCAATCAGAAGACTTTTAGGATACATGAATTAATGAGAATTAAATACCATTTGGAATTCAAACCTAGATCCTTTGCCTTGCTTTGCTGGTGTTTAGTGCCACGTCAATGTGTGTATTTTGGAGTTTACTCCCTTTTAAAGTTGATGTTTCAAATTTCAAATGTTTGGAATTTAAATTTTTGGAATTTTAAATCCTCCTGTTCAGTCATGTCCTTTTGAAACTGGGAACTGGGGGTCTGTCTGAAGAGCCCTTCATTGAACTAACATGATCACCAGTGCTGTCTTCAGGCAAGTCTGGTGTGAACTGTGTAACCTCCACTCATTTCTTTCCCTCAGCTGAACTTTGACTTGGACCGTGGTGTGTTCCCTGTGGTCATCCGAGCAGTGGTGGATGAAGGGGATGGTAAGAATTGCTCTTCTCTTCCCATGATCTTCTCCTGGCTCTCTCTGAGCTTATGTGACCCTTTCAGGACTAACCTTCTTGGAATAAAAATATTTCAGGAGTTCACCAAAACTTCCCTTTATTAAAAGGGCCAAGCTAACCACATATCAAACATACTTTTAAAAGTAGTTTCATTTTTTTACAGGAAAAATGGCCAGGTATTTATTTAGTGTTGGAATAGTGTTTAGGAGAGCTCCTGGCTCTGCCACCAGTGCCAGGCACACAAATTAGAGCAAATGACATCTTTGTTTGTTGGGTTTTACTTTTGCAGTTTATAGGTCAAAGAGGGTGGAGCTAGTCTTTTCTCCTTCTTCCTGAGGGGTCAGCTGTCTTCCTAAAAACCTGGAAATGGGCAGAGAAAAGGAAATGGCTTTAAAATACTCAGGTCACACTTCAGCCAAATGCAGCTTCATTCAGCAGTTTGAAATGATGCTTTTTTGGAGGATGTTGAATGGTTATAATAGAAGAGCATAATCTTTCAGGAAAAATAATTATTGATTATTAAAAAATAATTAATAACTAATCATAATTCATAATTATGTTTAATTGATGATTATTTTTAAAGCACACAGCTGTTTTGGAGAGGGTAGTCCAGTGACTATTTAGATTATTGCTTTTAGACTGTTACTCACCTTACATGGTATTTACCTTAGGGGATGTGTACTTTTGGGCTCATTTGGAGTATCAACAATGAATAGGGCACAAGCAAATCACATTTTCTCTGAAACTGGGGGGTTTTATGGCCAGCAGGGCCAGCATTTCACTTCTGTAACATTTTGTACAAAATTTAAGATAATTAGAAAAGAAAAAATCCATTGTTGATCACATTGTTTAGGTCAGTCACTTGCTCAGTTTCTTATGTTGTAGATGTGAAAAAGCCCAGAAACTCATTACATTATTTTACAGTCTTCCAAGCAGACAGAAATAGAACTGAATAAGCCAATTTGAAGTGTGACTAACAAAGCACAGTGCAACATAAAGGAAATTACTTCTAAAGTGCATCTATTTTTAGTGATTTCAGGCACCCTTAGTAAAATCGACATATATGTGTATTTCTTGACCATAAATATAAAACAGCTTCCTCTGTTTATGGAACATTTGGCAAGGTGTTTATACTCTTTAATGTTGGGCATGTCTAGAAGGATCAAAAATAGAACAGGAGGCAGTATGGGAAGCATACATTTATTCACATTCCATGCCCAGTCTTAGCCAATAATGTACTATCATCTATTTTAATAACCTAGAAAACCTTTAAAACTTTTAAACTTTTAAATCCCCTTCTGGAAAGAATATCAGCACAAAAATGTGTGAGTTTGAGTGGGATTTGAGGAAATTTTGTAATTTGGTTCTTTTTTTTTTTTTTAACTGATGGGCCTGGAAGGAGCTGGTGTGGTGTGTTTGGAAAATTACAGCTGGCCTGGAACCACTTATGTTAAATAAGGTTGAATGGTAAATTAAAATAGCAGTTGGGGAGATGCTGGTTTGGACTGAACCCTGCCAGTGTTAGCAGGTCACACCACTCTGGCCACACACACTCCTGGAATGCACAGAGGATATGAATTGTTACCTCTTCCTTGGCCATTCAGACTGAGGGAAGGGACCTGAATTTTGTTTATTCTGAGAGATAGAGCAGCCTTGCTCTTGGCTGGCAGTGAGAGGAGCAAGCAGAATTCCCAGTTTTAACCCACTTTTCTGTATTTTGTTGTGATCCTGATTCCAAATTGCCATGACCAACCTCAGTTACCCAGCAAATCTGCAGGCAAATCTCCCCTCTCTCACATACAGCTGTTCCCAAACATGGTCTGTGTGCCATAGTCCAGTGAATGGTTCCTCTGTTTCTCTGCTGTTCTGGGAGTCCAAAGGAAGCTGTGGAGCTCCTTTCCCTTTTAGACAGAGCAGGAGTCTCTTCCTTGAGCTGCACCTTCTGGGCAGAGCTGCCCAGCAGCTCTCCTGCCTGTGCTGAGCCCAGCCTTCATCCTCCAAGCAGGATGAGTGCTTCCATGCCTTCCCTTCCCTCTGTGACTCCTTCACAAGCTCTGTCTCCCATTTCCATATGATGAGTCTGAAGAGGATTCAGGAAAAAGATCCAACCAACTAGAGCTGAACAGAGCCTCAGAGTGCTGAGTGAGAGACTGGGATTGTACCTCACCTTCTTTTCTCTCTATTTGCTGAAGGAGCCAGGAATGCAATACTGAAACCTTTGACAGCCCCTTCCCATTGCTGTGGGATTAAGAGGGAACCCTCAAGTTTGGAAGAGAGAAAATGTTTGTCTTTGGACAAAGTTGGATAGGGATGTTTCAGTGTCTGAAGTCAGTATGAGAAATAAATGTTTTATAAGCATGTCTGACTAGACTGAAATAAAGTAATAAGTAACAGGGCTAGAAGTGCTGCCAATTGCTATTAAACCAGATAGAGCTGTGATAAATTCAGGTAATTAAGCTCAGGAATTTCAGGGGACAGGAGAATCCCACTAAGTGCTTTGTTTTACTGTCCCTTTCCAACCTCTGCTAACAAAGTGGGATAGTTTGGAGCACCCAGCACAATGAAGGCATGGTTGTGTAGGGTCCATCACAGAGCCCAGCAGGGTTTTGTTCTTGCTCTGTTCTGAGCCAACCTGATGACAAGATAAGAAAAGTTGTAAATGCAGGAGAAGGTGAAAATAGAACAGATGGCAGCTCAGAAATTGGAAGTGGACTAAAATTCAGCTCAGGGTACCTTTATGCTTGTGCTGCTTGAGAGGTTTAACCAGTTCTGCCCTTTCTTTTTTTGCAGTGGTGGTTGAGGTCACTGGTCATGCCCATGTTCTTCTGGCTGCATTTGAAAAGGTAAATGAGAGGGGTTTTTTTATCCTTCTCCCTGTTCTTGTGTATGTAAACATTTCCACAGGTCATTAGTTTGTATTTATGTAACACTTGGCACAGACGAGTCCTGGCCTGTGATTTGGGTTCCTGGGTGCTGCTGTACCACCAAGAATCGTTTGCAGCAGCTCCTGTGCAGCCTGTAATTATCATTTGTACCTGAGCTGGTCACTCAGAGAACAGCAGGGGTGTTTCCTGTGTGTGGAGAGGGTGTGTTCCTCCCGTGGAGGGTGGAAGGTGTTTGCCATGGCTGCTGCCATGCAGTTTTCCAGGGCTTCATGATTTTTGCAGAACTGGATCTGCTGTGTCCAGACTCTGTTGCACCAACGTTAGCCTGAGTTTACACACAGGACCAAGGCCTCTTGGAAGGATTGGCATGCATCCTGTGTAAAGGCTGAGTTCCACTGCTTTTGAGTGGTGTGTTTGATGTAACTGAGCCCTGCCTACATGGTAGGGCCAAGCTGTGTGCACAAGCCTTGATAACAAACTCTCTTCCCTTGGAAACTGGACCCTGGAAACAAATGCAATATCCATAACTGGACCTATCCATAGCATAACCCTGTTGTGTCTGAATGTGCTAATACTGCAGACACATTTTCTGGGCAGGTGATACTTGTAGTGACATGCTGAGGTGAGGCAAGAGGTGCTGGAGCAGAGCTGGAAGTGTAGAGGGAGCAGCATCAGTGCTGTGCTGTTTGGAAATTTTCCACTTCCCAGCTGGCAAGTGGCTGACTTCTGTATCTCAATGTGCCTGGTTCCTGCCAGGTCCTAATTCTGTTCCTCCAAGGTGGATAATGTGGATGATGACAAGCTGAGTCAGAGGGCATGGCAAGCACAGTCAGTCCTAAAGAAGCATATGGCTGGAAGATGCTCTAAGTGTTCTAGGTTGCTTTTTTTGTTGGACTTGGTCTGTGAAGAAAGTGAGTTTTCCCCTGTTAGAAAGGCTTCTCTTAGCATTGGCTTTGTAGGTAGCTTTACTCCTGCAATGGGACACCTGTCAGAAATGAGATGGAGTCAGCTGCAGCACCCCTAGGACCAGGGCAGGGATGTTACTGGAGTTTCCTCTGGCTGATGTGAAAAAAACAACACACTGGAATCCTTCAGTCATAGTTCAGCCACTTCTTACCTCTCATCTTTCACTGAATGCTTAAAACAAGATTAAAATCTCCCTTTTAATAAAAAGTCACAAGGCAAAGTACATGTTGAGTTCCTCATCCTCCCTGTTTGGTTAAAATATATTCCCCATCCTTAAAGTAATTGCAGCTTTTGAAGTCTAGGTCCATAAATCCAGGGGAGGTCCTTGATAAATGAGCACTGCTGATCCCCAGAGCTTGTTCAGAGGAAAAACAGACCAGCAGGACTTTGTAACTTACTATGTATGTATCTTTAAGATCAGAAGAATAACCTTGATCCTGTGTGTAGTCTGACCTTGCAGCTCCTCCAAAGGCAGAAACTTGTTTACTTTAAAACAGGACTGTTTTGTCTGTGCTGCAATGTTGTTGTCCCTTCCTTCTGAGACTCCTTCAGCAAACAGATGCAGATCTGCAGCTGCTCACAGGACCTGCTGGAGCATCCCCTGATGCTGCTCCCTAGCCTATGGCAGGGGAGTTTGTTTCTTTCACTGTAGTGGCCCTTATGGATGATGGGGAATGTAGAACTAGCACCCTACTCCCATCATTAATTCTGGCACCAAGCACACACAGAATTGTTCCAGCTGTGCTTGCTGCCACTGAGCAAATCAAAGGCTCCACAGCTCTGAGGATGTGAGCACATGGGACTTGTTTCTGACTCCATTCAGTGGACAAACCTTGTTCTCAGCCTTATGGCAGCCCTTTGCTATGCCAGGGCTCTGGCCTCAAGTGATTCTGTCACTTGGTGTTATTTTGGGTGTTAACAAATATCCCTGCCAAGTGCTGCTGGACTGGCTGAAGTGTCTGCACCCAGTTGGACCTGAAAGCATCCAGTATGCCAGGGGAGTTTTGTGGGGGCTCTGACCCACTTCAGCCAGGTTTAACTTGAGCCAAGTCCACCTGGCTCTGCACTGGAGCAGACCAGTAGCTCTCCAATATCCTGTTCCACTAACTCTGCTGGGGGGCACTGCTACCATCCAGGCTGTCCTGCTGATACACACCCCACTCTCCCCTTAGCTAGCAGACACCAGCTCTGAAACAAGCCCCTTCTGATTTGTACACTCCAGCTATTTAATGCTTTAATGTCCTTTTTTTTTTCTCTGCTAGCACGTTGATGGCAGTTTTTCTGTGAAACCGCTAAAACAGAAGCAAATCGTAAGTACTTGTTTCCTTTCTACTCTTGGTTAAAGACTTGATGGTGTCCCACAGGTGCCTGGCTGTACCCAGTGGGAAGCTTTGGTGTTCACTGGGAGCCTGAGATCTCACCTTCTTAGCTCAGATCTTGTAAACAAGGCAGCGAGGTACTGGCCACCCTTAATTTTGCAATTTTGTCCCCCATCCTGGTCTGGTGTGATCTGCAGAAGCTGGGTAGCATCTTACAAAGACTGAGGTTGCATCCAGTCCTGCATAACCAGAAATACATAAGCAACTGCAAGCTGCTAAGATTGCCAAGAATTTCAGCTCCTGAAAAGAAATCTGGTAGTGATTCTGCTGCAAGCTTGACATGTCTTCAGGAAAGAGATGAAATTTTGGTGGTTGATCCTTTGAGCTTTAGCTGTGTTTTAGTTTTAAATGGGTTTCACTTCATCTGCTTACTTGGTAGCTAGGGGTTTCTGATTTGAACTAAGTACCTTTTGTTACAAAGAAGGTCATTAAGCACCTTAATAAGACACTCTTTGCTCCAAGATGTTCATTCCAATCCCTGGGTCAGAAAAGAGCTACAAGCAGTATCAGTAATCATAGCTCAAGATGGCATTTAGAAAAACACACAGCACCACTGAAACTGAGATAGCATCTGCACCCTTAGGAGAGCAGAGCAGAGGTGTAGAATCTATGTCTGGAGTAAACCATCTGTGTAACATTGTACATTCTTTGCCATTCCTGCTTTTCTTTTGCCTTCCCCTCCCTGCACTGCCAGGGCTGTGGGTGCCTTTTGTGGGCATTGATCAAGAAGCAGCAGTGCATGAGATCAGTTGTTAGTGTAAGCACCAACCTCTCTGAAGAAAGTCAGCATGGATGAATACAGATGGATCAGCAGAAAACCATGACCTGGACTTGGCCAGTGGCTCCATGTGCATCTGCTGAGGCTGTAAATAGCAGCAGAAACCTTTGGAAGGATGACATGGTGTGGGATGGGTTGGAAAGCATGAAGGTGAAGCACTGTGTACAGCTACCTGCTCCTTCTGAATTACTCCCACTCTGAAAACCTAGAGTTCTTCCCAGGAAGAGCTTTGTTGCACTGTTCACCCTTTCCCTACTGGGATAGAAGCTCCTCAGGATTTTTAGAGGGAAGAAGTCAAAAGGAACACAGATTCCTGCAGGGACTTGGGCCTCTTACTTCCTGACCTCTTCTGTGCTTTGAGCTGACAACTTCTGCACTTACAGTCACTCATCATGATCCTCTGAGGAGTCAGGATGCTGGAACAAGGCTCTCTTTGAAATGCCAAGTTACAAAAGAACATCTCCCACATAATTGTTCCCAAACTTCCTGGGTGAGTTGTGAGCCACTGCAGAGGGTTTTGCTCAGCAGTCCAACAGCTGATCTCATTGCCATGAAATGCAGGCCTAGAACAGATTGTCTGTGAGCTGCACACTGAGTTACACAGGGAGACTCTGGAATTGATTTGTTATCACTGCTGTGTCCCAGCTCAGAGCATTTCTGAACTGGCAAATGGGCTGGGCAAAGCCACTCCTCTTCTGAGCAGTGACAAGAGGAGAGGAGAGAGGCCAGTTTGACATGGAAGTTACAGAGGCACTGGGATTGATGAGCTCTTTTTAGCACTGGGGTGTTGGTGGCTTGGCTTGACTGCATGTTGGGAGCTGGACAGCTACTGGAGATGGCAGGAAAGTGTTTCCTCCCACCTTTTGTGAGATGTGCCTCTTTGGTACCTTGCAACCACCCTTTTACCTGTCATGAGGGTTTCTGTGGAGGAGCACATCCTGCTCTGGGGAAGCTGCTGTGTAGCACCAGATCACAGAATCATTTGGGTTGGGGAAGAGCTGCAAGATCATGGAGTCCAGCCTGTGACTGATCACCACCATGCCACCCAGACCAGTTATTCCCTGAACACCTCCAGGGATGGTGACTCCAGCACCTCCCTGGGCAGCCCCTTCCAGTGTTTAACAACCCTTTCTGTGAAGGAATTCCTCCTGGTGTCCAACCTGATCATCCCCTGGTGTTACAGATCCTTCTGCAGAGCCTTCCTACCATCCAGCAGATAAACACTTCCACCAAACTTAGTGTTGTCTGTGAACTTACTGAGGTTACATTTGATCCCCCCATCCTGATCATCAGTGAAGATGTTTAACAGGACTGAATCTTGACTGCCTCAGTGCTGGAATTCAGCTGCTCAGTGGGGTTTGCAGGCAGCTGCCAGTTTCCAGAAGTCATGGCTTGGATTTGTCCCAGGCTGTGGCTCTGACCAACTTCCACCTGTGCCTCAAGGACCTTCTGCCACCACACCCCCAATTTAGAGATGCCACCAAGGGCCTGGGGATGGCAGTAAATGACACTGCACTAACAGTTATTCCTCAAGTGCTTCTCTTGCTAAGGGACATGGTTTGTCTGTCCTCAGTAGCTTAACCTTATGGTTCCAGGGGATGAACAGAGAGGTGCATGATGAACACTGGTATGCCAGTAAGGAGCTGTTGGCACAGCCCATCCTCTGAGATTGCAAAAATGGGTGGAAGTTCATCTTGGTTAAAGTTAAGCAGGGCCTCACAGAGGAGAGGACTGTAGAAGGCTGATTGCCTCTACATTATTTGAGCTGTGGGTGTGTATTCCTGATGTCTGGGACAGGCAGAGTACTTGTTTTTAGATGGTTTTGATATCCCAGCTAGCCACTTTTGTTACTCTCTGCTCAGACCAGGCAGGATGGGCTCTACTTTTTGAGCAAGGAGAGACTCATTCTCCAGCTGTCCTTTGCATTATTTGTTTCTGTTGCCTTTTTCATGTCACTGTAGGGGAGCTCTGGGTGTAACATGGACATTTGACACAGGGAGGGAGGGAAGGTGGTCATAACACCAGTAAGGACAGAGCAGCTGTCACTCCAGCTGTGGTGTTCTTCCCTAGGTTGACCGGGTGAGCTACCTGCTTCAGGAGATCTACGGCATCGAGAACAAAAACAACCAGGAGACCAAGGTAAAGGTGCCCAGGAGGCTCCCTCAGCTGGGAGTTTCCTGCCTGCACCTTCTGCTTTTGAGCTTCACAATGGGGATTGTCAGGGCAATGTGGAGGTGCTTCCCACAGTCAAGTCTCTGTCACTCCTGCAGGCACCCAGGAGCCCAGGGATGGAAGATCATCCCTGGTGTCAGGCCCAAACAGTCAGTGGAGTTGTGCTGAGGTAATTTTGGGCAGCATGAGGCTCTTGAGGATGTTCCCTGTGGCTGGGATTGCTAGGAGAGAAGAGCATCAGTGTCCTAGGGGTGTGTCAGAGCACGGATTTTTAGGGCTTGTAGAGAGCCAGTGTTGCTGTTTCTCTGCAGTCAAGGCGGTCATGGTGTCTGTGCTTTGCTCTTGTGGCTCCTTCATGTTCTGCTTGGGGGTTCTACATGGTCCTGTAGCATTTCAAACTGAGCTCTCTGGGGCTTGCAAGTGTCCAGAGACATTCCTCCTGCCCAGCAGGAGGGAGCACAGCACCCCTAAGGGATGTTTACCCAAATGCCATAACCAGAAACATTTCCCATCTTGAGGCAGGAGCTGCTGCTGGATCCCAGCCTGCTGCACAGCCCTGCACAGGTTGTGTGACTGCTTTATCCTTCCTTTAGCCTTTGTAGAGCTGCCCTTTGCTGCCACCTGGGCTGTGGAGTGTAGCCAGTGCTGGCCTTGGGATCACACTGCTCCAGGCTGTGGAGTCCATGATTTGCACACAGTGGAGTAGCCACAGAGCAAGACAAGCAGGATTTCCTCTCCAGTGTCCTTCCCAGAGCATCCTGTGATCCCTGTCTGCCTGTGCCAACAGGTAGCACCCAAAGAGGCAGGAGGAAAAAGTATTTTCCAAGATTTTTCTTGCACAGGATCTACTAACAGGATTGAGGGTTTCTTTTTGGGCCTACCAAGGTCTTGTGATGATTCTTGTGATCAGCAATCCCATGTTCCTGGCCCATCAGACAAGTGGCCTGGGGCCATTTTTGTTCTTCCTCATTCAGCAAACCATGTGAGTGGGACAGCAAAGAGCCTGCTCTCCCTTCAAAAAAAGGCTGGGTGAGGATGTGGCAGCAGCACAATTGCTGTTTTTACACTGAGGTTGCCCATGTGTTAGCCCTGGTGGCCAAAGGGGACCCCAGTGAAGGTGGAGAGGACCCCATCCTGGGCCACCATGGTGGGCTCTGGCACAACTCCTGTGACATCAGTGGGGAGACTGTGGAGTTTTCTGGTGTCAGTCTTGTGGCTGGAGAGTGTTTCTCTTCCAGCTTGACCAGTGGCTGTGATCCAATATGTGGGGCTCTGAGAGAGATGGGTGTGAAGCATGTTCATGTTGAGTGGGTGCACACTGAGCCTTTTACCAGGGTAGCTGTGGGCAGGTGAGCACCCTGGCCTGGTTCTCCTGCAGCTGCATCAAAGCTTGTGCCAGCACAGTGGGTGCAGGAGAATCACTCAATTGCTCTGGGGATCTGTGGAAGCTGGGCTGGACATGGCTGGAATGACAGGCAGCACACTTTTGGGGCTGCTCTGTCTGTGGGGAAGAAAGACCAGAGTACCAAAGAGTTCACTTCCCTATTGACCCTGGAGCCACCAGGATGGGAGGCAGGAGCTTGTTCCTTGTCAGCCTCAGTGAAGGGGATTCCTGCCCCAAAATGGGTCCCCTCTGAATAGAACATGGCTCTGGGGAAAGACAATTCTGCCATGAATTCACAGTGCCCTGAGAGGAAGGAGTGAGAGCAGGACTGTGTGGGCTACAGTTTGCTTTCCTTGAGGAGCTCCTGCTGAGAGCTGCAAAAAGAGATTTTCCAGGCTTTTGGGTGGGAAACTCCATCAGGCTCCTGTCCCTTGGCAGCTTGGCATAACCCCCTCTGCTCCCATGCCAACCCCTTGCCTCCCCTTGCAGCCTTCAGACGACGAGAACAGCGACAACAGCAACGAGTGCGTGGTTTGTCTGTCGGACCTGCGGGACACCCTCATCCTGCCCTGCCGCCACCTCTGCCTCTGCAACTCCTGTGCTGACACCCTGCGCTACCAGGCCAACAACTGCCCCATCTGCAGGCTCCGTGAGTCCCTGGCCCCCTCCCCAGCTCCTGACAAGGCACAGCAGGCTGGGAGGAGCGGCCTCTGTTAAATACCCCACCCTAAGGCTCAGCATTGCACGTGCTGCTGCTCTCACTGGCACCTGGAGATTGCTGGCACCTAGAATAAATGTCCTCAGACAGGAGAGGAGAGTGGCTCTCTATCCAGTGCCTCCCTGGCCACTCACCTCACCCTGGAGTGGATCTGAAGGTGCAGGTGCTCTGGGCTGTGCCATGTCAGCAGTTCTTGTGTTTTGGTGAAGATGATGGAAAATGCCCCAAAGGAAGGGATGGAGAAGCTTTATCCTGAGAATATCTGTCTGAGAGAGCAGCCAGTACCACTGGAGGGCTGTTCAAGTGCATAGCATGATTTTTTTTAATCTTCTGACAACCTTACCCAGATTTCACCAGGAGGCAGGGATGAGATAAGTCGGTTTGGAGTCTTTTGCTCTGCCAAGAGTTAGGAGGATTTGCTTAACCCCTTCATTACTCAGCTCTCAAAAGATGGAAGAAACTTAAATACGTGTTTTGGCACTCAGGCAGCATTTGCTGAATTCTGTGTATTTTCTCAAAAGCACAGAGGCCCTTGAGAAATTTGTGTTTTTGCTGGAAGGGGCAGAGTGTGTGTTTTACCCCCTGGTCTCTGAGGTATTTGATTGCTTCTAACTGAAAATTCTCAGGGAAAGAAATAAAGAACCTAAGATGGATGTTTGGCCTGAGAAGTTAAGTCCAAACATGGCAACGAGCAGTAACCAAAAGCAAGATCTCACCAGAGGAAGCGCCAGACAGCTTTGACTATAAGTAGCACATTATAAAACACAGATTGTCTCATCTGCAGGCTGTAGGAGAGTAGGTTGTGTTTGTTTGGAAAATGCCCCCATCTCAGACTTCCTGGGAATCTGCTTCTGGGGAGTGCAGAGGCAGCAAGGATAGATTTGTACCTCTGTTCTCTGGCTCTAGGCTGATCCTGAAGGGGCTGGCTGCAGCAAGAACTAGGGAGATGCCTGGCAAGTTCTCACAGCTGTATCAGTACAGATGTCTGGCTCGTTTGTATGCACCCTTGGCACAGAGGAACAAGCAGTATTAAAGATCTGCAGATAGAAGAGATCTGCAGGGAGTGGCAATCAAAGCTGTAGTGGTGGGAGGACTGAGGGGTGGCTGTGCTGGAGACAGTCACTAACCCTTCAGCTGGAGGCCTTCACCACTACAGCTGGACCCCAGGGCTGAGGTTTGTGGGGTCTGAAAGAACCCAAAGAGGTTTTAATGGCTTTCCCACCCAAGCTGTAGCATACAGTGCACTCCTGAGGCTGTGCTCATGTTTTTCTTATGAAAAAATTTTCTTATGTTGCTGCGACCTACCTTTAAGGGGAACTTTTCTGGGCCTCTACACTTGTACAGTAGCTGAAGTACCCTATCCATGACTGCACTGGGGCAGGCAGGGGCAGTTCTCCACAAGGGCTCTGTGTACCCAGACTTGTTCAGCCAGCAGATCCCTTCCCTGTGCAGATCAATGGACTGGGAGCCTGGCCCCATCACTTGTCTTTAGGGCACTCCATCGCCCCACTCCCCAGGCACAGGGGAGCTCCCCCATGCCAGCAGTGTGTCTGGCAAGGCCAGGAGCTCTGGCATGGCCTGGCCCTGCTGGGCTGGGCAATCACCACCTCCTGTTCTCTCCAGCCTTCCGTGCCCTGCTGCAGATCCGGGCGGTGAGGAAGAAGCCGGGGGCTCTGTCACCGGTGTCGTTCAGCCCTGTCCTGGCACAGAGCGTGGACCATGATGAGCACTCTGTGAGTATCTGGTGATCTCTGTACAAAGCCTGGCTGCTGCTCTCAGCCTGACCAAGCAGCTGGTGGGTGAATGAGTTGTTTGGACTGGTGGCTGGTGGCCCTGGGACCTCAGGAGGTTTGGTCACACCCTCCACTGAGGGCTTCTCAAGCAGTGCCACCTTTTCTTATCAACCTGCTGGATTAGTAACACAACTGGATTGGAGGAAACAAATCCACAGAAATCTCAGGATGGGAATGTTTCTTGCTGTCTGTCCCAACAGAAAAGTGGCAGACTCTGGGCATGACAGGGTGTGAAAACAGACCAGAGGAGTTCCAGTTTGACTTGCACACACATCTCTGTGGCAGCACACGGATGAAATGCCCTCGGCACTGGGGTTCTCCCTTGGCATGGGAGTAGAATGGCCTCCTTGTGGCAGCTTCCCTGGGTGTCTTGGCATGCATCTGAGGGAGTGTGGGATGGGAAGTGTTGTGATGGTGGCCTCAGGGCCCAGTTGCATGTCCCCAGTGTGGTAAGGGCAGCAGCTCATTGAGCAGTGCTGTTGCACAGCTGGCTTGGGTGAGACACCAAGATTAAAATAAGAAGAAGGGCAGCTGCATCTAGAACATCCTACAGGCCTTCATGGGAACAGTTTCTGTCACAAAAAAAGGTTGGGTTTATCCATCTGCCCTCTGCTGCCTTCAGCTGGGGATGAGGAATAGGGTGGTGGAGAAGCCCCGAGGGTTGTTGTGAAGCTGAGTGTGGCGTGTGGAAGACGCGGGCGCTGTCACCTGCAGCGAGGTGAGGAGATGCTGTGTGTCTCTTCCTGTCACTAACCTCAATAAAGAACTTCTTTAAAACATGGTTTTCTCTTGACAGCACCCCTTTAAACCCCTTAAGGTGAGCTCTGTCTCCCTGCCCAGCAGGAAGCCTAGGAGGGAAGTAAGAACAGTAAGTGGACTTGGCTGGTTGCACTTGGCAGCTCTCTGCCAGCAGTGTCACTTGCACGTGGCAGTTTTACACACAAGGGCTTGCTGACACTCTGGGTTTGGCCTGTGTCCCTGCCAGGCTATGACACTCCACATTCTTCACACTGGCAGTGAGATGCTCACACCCTGCACAGATGATCACTGACATCCCTGGTTTGCCTGTGAGGAACAAGCAAGAAGGAAGCAGCTTGGCACAGCTGACTCTCAGGGAGTCAGTCCCCTGGCTGATTTATAGTTGCTGGTCAAGATGTTTTGACAGCTTCATAGGACTGTGGGCAAGCTGCAGTCCCCACAATCACCCAAAAGCTTCCTTGCACTTAGCTCATCCCCTTGGCAGTTTGGTGTGGGCACATCTTGGTGTGGTTTGTGGTGCTGGGATGTAGAGGTGCAGCTGGAGCTGGTCTTGCATTCAGGAGCATTGGCCAGTTTGCTTTAATGGGAACAGAAAGGATGGAGCTTGTCTTGGCTGAGACCCTCTGAGTTGGTTTGGGAATATGTAACTGGAGCACTGCATGAATGGCAGTTGTGGGGGTCCAGGAGCTGGGAAAGGTGAGGGAGCCCCCAGGCCATTAAGGCTATTTGTGCCCTCCCATCAAATGCAGCCGTGGCTGTCATCTCTATCAAGGAGGTTGCAGTTTTCTTTTGCTCAAGCCAGCTCAGATGCTTGCCTTTTAGGAAAATGTCTTGCTGGGCTTGTCAGGTCTGGAGAAAACCTGATGCTGGTTCAGGTTTGAACCCATTCTGGCATGACCTGGCTCTTTGCAAGCCTCCCACAGGGTCTGTCAGTGTTCCTGGGGGTGTGGTGTGAGTGTCCCAGAAGGGAGCGGTGTCACAGTGAGGGTGTCGTAGCCATCTCCTGGGAAATCCTCCTCCAGCCTCTGAGCTCAGCAACCTGAGCTTTCAGCACAGCAGTGAGCAGCCTTTGAACCCTCAGGGCCTGCTCTGCACTGCCAAGAGAAAAAGTCTCAAACAGGGATCCAGGGGGGTTTGTCTTCCTGACTTTTCTGTACCCAGAACAGTATAGCTGAGCTGTCTGCTGATGAAAAGGTTTTTGGAGATGGCTTTTGGCCCCACCACCTACAGCTGGCAGCAGTTGGGAACCCATTCCTTGTTTAGCTGAGCTGTTCATCTTCAAACCTCATAACCTCACAGGACCAATACTGGGATGTGAGCTGGTGACTGACCCCAGGTGCCACTCATTTTTCCCTCCCCATCAGACCTAACTCCTCCTGTGGCCACAGGTGAGTCAGTTCAGCACTCAGCTCACACCAGATTAGTGGCTGTGTTGGAACAGGCTGCTGGGCAGGTTCATCTGCAGGTGTGACTGGGACATGGGGCACACAGAAGCTGTGGAAGTTCATGGCCAGGCTTAGCAGCACCGTGCCATCCTCTGTACAATTTAGAACCACCTCCTTGAGGACACAGGGCTGAAACAGCTCAATTTAATGCAGCCTGAACTGTGGCACTGTCACTTCTTGATTTCTATCAGGCTGGGCTTGAGCTGCCTGTGGCCTCCTGGGCTGCAGCATAAACCTCATGTGCCCACAGGGCCTTTATGGTCAGGAGGATTTTTGGAGTTAAACTGCTGTTGATTTAATGGCTTTGCAAGGGTCCCTTTGACCGGCAGCTTTGTGATTTACAGAGGGAATGGGGATTTGTGTGGTTTTCCTTCCTCCTTACGAAGTCAGTGGTTCTGTGATCCCTTTCCTGCCTTTTAGCAGAGGTGACTGTGCATGGAGCCATTGTTAGCAGCTGAGGGGACATGGGAGAAGTGGAATTGGGGTAGGCCTCAAGAACCATCTCTCAGCTGGTGCACACATGCTCCTCTCCTTCAGCTCTGCCTTGGTGACACTGGTGGTGCTGTGAAACAGCCGCATGTTCTATGTCTGGGAGCACAAGTGGGATGTTCATTGAGCTGGAAAGGTCTCTGAACCACTGGAAGAGCTTTCTGGGGAAAAAATCCAAATGTATTTTATAGCAGCTTTTTAGGAGCCTGCTTTCTCACCCCCCTTGCCCAGCTCTTGAAAGCACATCAGGGCGATGCCCAATCTCTCCAGCACTGCTCTGGGAACTTACCTGGAGCATCACCAGCATTGCAGCCCTGAGGGGAATGTGTGGCTATTGCCAGGGAAGGAGCCAAGGAGTTCTGGAGAGGTGGCTGTGGGTTTGAGCTGCCTGTGGGGCAGGGGGCTTCCAGCCTGGTGACATTTTCCTAACATCCCCCCTCTTTCTCACCTGCAGAGCTCTGACAACATCCCCCCAGGCTACGAGCCCATCTCACTGCTGGAAGCGCTGAACGGCCTTCGCTCGGTGTCGCCCTCCATCCCCTCGGCCCCTCTGTACGACGAGATCAGCTACTCCGGGGTGGTGGACGGGATGCCTCCCACCAGCCGCCCGCTCGTGGCCATGGACAGAGCCCTGGAGGGTGGCCACCAAAAGGGCAAGTGCAGCAAGTCTCCAGACAGGTCAGCAGAGCACGGGGCCCACTCCTCATGCAAGCCCTGAGGCTTGGTGGCCACACACACTGGGAGTCAGGACACAGACCTGGCTGGTCCCATCACTGCTAGTAGAGCTAACTCAGAATTTTAGGAGGCCAACAGCTACTTGTGCCAGGGAGAGAACTGGGACATTGTCCCTGTGTTCAACCTGAGGTTACAGCTTGTGTCTCCTAAGGGCTGGTTTTGTCACACAAAGAAAGAGGATTTTTAACAAGGAGAATTTCATCATAGAATCACAGAATGGTTTGTGTTGGAAAGGGCCATAAAGCTCATCTCATTGCAACCCCTCACTGACAGACACCTTCCACCATCCCAGGCTGCTCCAAGCTCCATCCAGCCTGGCCTTGGACACTTGCAGGGATCCAGGGGCAGCCACAGCTTCTCTGGGCACCCTGTGCCAGGGCCTGCCCACCCTCACAAGGAAGACTTCAGTTGGAAATGTCTCCTTCCCAATGCACTAGAATTTACATTTCATGTCCAAACCTTACTGGATTTCAGCTTTCCATGGAATTCCTCAGGAGCAAAGGAATGGGGAGAAGAGTGACCTGGATTTCAGAGCACAGAGTGCTGAATTGAGATCCTGTAGTTCTTGTCTGAAGGCTCCTCTGTTGGCCCTTGATGGAGGGTTTAGGTGAGGATAGGGGCCTGTTCAGATCAGATCAGACTGGGTTTGTTCCTGGCATTCCTCACTGTACTCCAGCCCAGATTTTCAGCTGGGAAGGGAGCCCTGAAAGTGTGAGGGGCAGCGTGGGACCTGGGCCTCTTGTTGCTGTGCTGAAGTTCAGCACCACTTGGCTCTGTCCCACCCTGCTGCTGCTGCTCTCCATTTGGCCAATACTGGAGGCCCTGGCGAATTCAGCTCCCCAGTCTGAGCTCATGAGAGTTGGCTTGTGCTGCCCCCAAGTCCTCCAGGCCCCAGGGTGCTGGCAGCTCCCTGCAAATGGAGTTTCTCTTGCTGCAGCACACTACGGTCTCCCTCATCCCCAATCCATGAGGAGGATGAGGAGAAGCTCTCCGAGGACTCGGACTCTCAGGCGGTGCTGAGTGGGGGTGAGCTGGTCCTGAGGGAGACCAGCTCTCCAGAGGTAAGTGTCTGCTTTGCTGTGGGGCTTCTGAGCCAGAGCTCTTCTGGGGGGGCTTTGGGGATATGGGAAGTGCCTCCTGAAGGGCCAATGCCCGGAGCCAAGAGTCTTGGCTGCTTTATTTACCCCTAGGGCTCCATGGGGAAGGATGTAGCCACTCCCTGTGTACCTGACACCTCTTTGGGAGTGGAAAACCACTCAGCTGGAGCCATGGCAGAGCTGACCTTCCCCAGCATCCTGGGCAAGCCCAGCAGTGTTTAGGGCAGGGGTGGGAACTGGGCCTTAGGAGCTTCCAGTGCCCATTGCTGGTAAGACCCCTCCATCCCAGCCTGTGGTGCTACAGCACTGGAATAGCCCCCTGTTCCTGCCTTGAACAAGGCCTGGCCCTGAGCACAGCTTCCTGGAGAAAACCAGAGCAGGAGAATGGCACAGCAAAGGCCTCCAGCTGCAGAAGTAACCTGTGCTGTCTCTCCTTACAGAGTGTGGCAGGGGAAGAGATGGAGGAGGCCTCATCCATGCAGCAGGGTAGGTGTGGGTGCAGCCAGACCTCAGCTCGGTGTTCAGTGCTGTTGTGGTGGGATGGGGACAACTGGGGAAGGAACAAATGAGTTCAGAAACATCCAGCCCTCTAAGTCCATCTCTGAGGCTCTGATCTTCACCAGGGAAAGGTGCTGGGGTCTTTTCTTGGAGGTGAGGGAGCAAAATCCATGGGTCTCCTTGGTTTATTTGCCAAGCGTCTCACCTTGCTCTGAGCTTTACTCAAGTAGAGTTTTCTATGCCATGAGCTCTCCTTGCACCAGTGAGGATGCTACTGGGGTCCTGGTGAGAGCACATCCACAGTATTGAGCACACAGAATTGGTCTCTGGGATGGCTCTCTGGTGCTCAGTCAGCACCCAGAGGGCACAAGGTGAGAGAGGAGCGATGGGCACGTTTTGGGCCATGAGGCTGCACGTGAAGAGGTGGCACTGTGACCCAGGCCAGTCCAACTCCTGGGACATCAGTGGGGCTGGTGGGGCCTGGGGAGCTTCCTCATGTGGAAGACCTCGACCCACCCTGGCCATGAGCGCCCGTGGTCCATGCTGGGGGCTGAGGGGCCGCACTCTGGGCTGGTTCCAGGTAGCCGCCCGCCCTCGGTTGAAGATGTGCTGCAGGACGGCGGCTGCGGCGAGAGCCGGAGCCTGACGCGGTCCGAGAGTGACCCCCCGGTCGACGTCTTCCTGCCAGGTAACGGCCCCGCCGTTGGGGCCAGAGCTGCCTCCGTGGCTCCAGGGCTGGGGTGTGGGCAGCAGTGTCCCACAGCCCTAGGATGGGACTGGAACGCTCCTGCCTGGTGCACAGGCTCCACTTCCTCCCAGTGGGCAGAGTGAGCGCTGGGCAAGGGGGTAGCTTGGTCCCCCTTCTCTCTCCTGCTCCCTCACCCTTGTGTCTCTGTCCTTCCCCTCCTTTCTTCTCTTTGGGCCTCAGTCACTCCCTGGCACAGTTCTGTATGACAAAGGCCTCCTGTGTGCTCCCAAATGTGCTCCTGCTTTTGGGTGAGGGAGGGGAACCACCTGGGCCAGGGGAGTGGGGCAGTGTTGTCACGGTGGGGAGGGTCCCCATGTGCCACGCCTATGGGACACTGTGCTGTCCTCACCTCTGACTGTTGTCATTGCAGCCTGTTTTCTTCCGTAGAGTCACAGTCTGTTCTGAGTTACCTCTCTAATGTCTCCTTCCCTCTCTGTCTGCCTTCCTCCCTCCTGTCTTGGGCAGCACTGGGTCCTGATTCCTGCTCTGTTGGTATAGAGGAGTAAGCTGGTACGTCTTCTCGTTCTTCTTACGCGTCCCTGTTGTGTGGGGCAGCAGGGCCCTCCTGGGAATGCTGGCAGAGAGTGGGGATGGGGCTGGTCCTGGCCATCGGGGCAGCAAACCAGCCAGGCTGCACTGCTGGCTCTGTCCTCACTCCCTTCCCATTTCTGGCACAGCATCCCTGCTACCCCTGAGTGCCAGGACACCAGGCAGGGCAGCAGAAACCCCTCCCCGCTGGTTTCTGCTGAGCGTGGGCTCTGCTGCCTCCTGGACACCGTGAACATCCAGGCCCCTGCTGGCTTCTCCCAGGCTGTGGCAGACAGTGTTCCCCCTCAGTGTCCTGTGTCCCACGCGTGACACTGAGTCTGCATCTGAGGGGATGAGTGGTTGGCTCCAGCCCCATCTCCCGTGGTCAGTCCATGGCAGGAGGGACGGCTGAGCACCCAGCCACGGCTCTTTGCCTCAGGGCTCCCATTACTGAGGCTGAACTCCATCTCCTCACCCAGGCTCGTCTGACTTCAGCAAGACGCTCCCCGTCCGCGGCACCGGCAGCCCCACGCAGCCCCTTCTCTTCGAGCAGACCCGTCTGCACCTGGAGGACGAGCAGAGCCTCTCGTGAGCGGGGCCGGACCCTGCCCGTGCCGCCGGAGCCCGGAGCCCGGCCGGCTCTCCCGGGGACGCAGCGCGGGGTCTCGCACCGACGCGGTTTCGGCACAGCCTGTGCATGTTTCCTGGCGGTGGGTAGGGGCTGGTGTCGTGTTTTTACACGGGAGGTGTCTGTGGGGCCGGGGCGCGGGGTCTGGGGTTCGAGTCGGCAGATGAAGGACACTACCGATGTATATTTTGTACTTACCGAGCACAGCCCTTTGCTGTCACTGCCCCTGTACATAGCTGTGGCCCTCCCTGCCTTGCCGGGGCGCAGGGCTCCGCGGGAGCGGGGGAGAGCGGGGGCCAACCCCGGCCCACCCCGAGGCAGGGGGGGACGCGGGGATCAGCCCCGGCCCAGCCCGTTCGGGGTGACCCCCGCGCCCCTCGGTCCCGCAGAGCCCGGCGCTGCCCACGCCGTGTGCCTTGTTCTGCTTCTGCGGGGGGTCCCGGGGCACATCCCCCCCACCTCCCCGTCTATGTTTGTAGTAATAAACCCGTGGAGCAGCCACGCGAGTCCGTGTGCGCCGGGGGGAACAGGGGGGCTCG